>NC_090762.1:32891139-32898639 GCF_036898095.1 Palaemon carinicauda
CAGAAGACCACTTCCAACCAATCCTCATAGAACCACTTCCAATCAACCCTCCTAGAAGACCACTTAAACCAATCTTCTTAGGAGACCACTTCTAACCAATCCTGGTAGAAGACCACTTTTATCCTCCTAGAGAACCACTTCTAACCCATCTCACAGAAGACCACTTCCAACCAATCCTTATAGAACCACTTCCAATCAACCCTCCTAGAAGACCACTTTAACCAACCTTCTTAGGAGACCACTTCTAACCAATCCTCCTAGAAGACCACTTCTATCCTCCTAGAGAACCACTTCTAACCCATCCTCACAGAAGACCACTTCCAACCAATCCTCATAGAACCGCTTCCAATCAACCCTCCTAGAAGACCACTTTAACCAATCTTCTTAGAATATCACTTCTAACCAATCCTCCTAGAAGACCACTTCTATCCTCCTAGAGGACCACTTCTAACCCATCCTCACAGAAGACCACTTCCAACCAATCCTCATAGAACCACTTCCAATCAACCCTCCTAGAAGACCACTTTAACCAATCTTCTTAGGATATCACTTCTAACCAATCCTCCTAGAAGACCACTTCTATCCTCCTAGAGAACCAATTCTAACCCATCCTCACAGAAGACCACTTCCAACCAATCCTCATAGAACCGCTTCCAATCAACCCTCCTAGAAGACCACTTCTAACCAATCTTCCTAGGAGACCACTTCTAAAAAATCCTCCTAGAAGACCAATTCTATCCTCCTAGAGAACCACTTCTAACCCATCCTCACAGAAGACCACTTCCAACCAATCGTCAAAGAACCACTTCCAATCAACCTTCTCAGAAGACCACTTCTAACCAATCTTCTTAGGATATCACTTCTAACCAATCCTCCTAGAAGACCACTTCTATCCTCCTAGAGGACCACTTCTAACCCATCCTCACAGAAGACCACTTCCAACCAATCCTCATAGAACCGCTTCCAATCAACCCTCCTAGAAAACCACTTCTAACCAATCTTCCTAGGAGACCACTTCTAAAAAATCCTCCTAGAAGACCAATTCTATCCTACTAGAGGCCACTTCCAACCCATCCTCACAGAAGACCACTTCCAACCAATTCTCATAGAACCACTTCCAATCAACCCTCCTAGAAGACCACTTAAACCAATCTTCTTAGGAGACCACTTCTAACCAATCCTGGTAGAAGACCACTTCTATCCTCCTAGAGAACCACTTCTAACCCATCCTCACAGAAGACCACTTCCAACCAATCCTCATAGAACCGCTTCCAATAAACCCTCCTAGAAAACCACTTCTAACCAATCTTCCTAGAAGACCACTTCTAACCAATCTTCCTAGAAGATCAATTCTATCCTACTAGAGGCCACTTCCAACCCATCCTCAAAGAAGACCACTTCTAACCAATCCTCCTAGAAGACTACTTCTAACCAATCTTCCTAGGAGACCACCTGTAACCAATCCTCCTAGAAGACCACTTCTATCCTCCTAGAGAACCACTTCCAACCATCCTCACAGAAGATACTTCTAACCAATCCTCCTAGAAGACCACTTATATCCTCCTAGAGAACCACTTCTAACCCATCCTCACAGAAGACCACTTCCAACCAATCCTCATAGAACCACTTCCAATCAACCCTCCTAGAAGACCACTTTAACCAATCTTCTTAGGAGACCACTTCTAACCAATCCTCCTAGAAAACCACTACTATCCTCCTAGAGAACCACTTCCAACCCATCCCCACAGAAGACCACTTCCAACCAATCCTCATAGAACCACTTCCAATCAACCCTCCTAGAAGACCACTTTAACCAATCTTATTAAGAGACCACTTCTAACCAATCCTGCTAGAAGACCACTTCTATTCTCCTAGAGAACCACTTCTAACCCATCCTCACAGAAGACCATTTCCAACCAATCCTCATAGAACCGCTTCCAATCAACCCTCCTAGAAGACCACTTTAACCAATCTTCTTAGCAGACCACTTCTACCCAATCCTCCTAGAAGACCACTTCTATCCTCCTAGAGAACCACTTCCAACCCATCCTCACAGAAGACCACTTCCAACCAATCCTCATAGAACCACTTCCAATCAACCCTCCTAGAAGACCACTTTAACCAATCTTCTTAGGAGACCACTTCTAACCAATCCTCCTAGAAGACCACTTCTATCCTCCTAGAGAACCACTTCCAACCCATCCTCACAGAAGACCACTTCCAACCAATCGTTATAGAACCACTTCCAATCAAACCTCCTAGAAGACCACTTTAACCAATATTCTTAGGAGACCACTTCTAACCAATCCTGGTAGAAGACCACTTCTATCCTACTAGAGGACCACTTCTAACCCATCCTCACAGAAGACCACTTCCAACCAATCCTCATAGAACCGCTTCCAATCAAACCTCCTAGAAGACCACTTCTAACCAATCCTCCTAGAAGACCACTTCTATCTTCCTAAAGCACCACTTCCAACCCATCCTCACAGAAGACCACTTCCTACCAATCCTCATAGAACCACTTCCAATCAAACCTCCTAGAAGACCACTTTAACCAATCTTCTTAGGAGACCGCTTCTAACCAATCCTTCTAGAAGACCACTTCTATTCTCCCAGAGGACCACTTCTAACCCATCCTCACAGAAGACCACTTCCAACCAATCTTCATAGAACCGCTTCCAATCAACTTTCTTAGAAGACCACTTCTAACCAATCTTCCTAGGAGACCACTTCTAACCAATCCTCCCAGAAGACCACTACTATCCTCTTAGAGGACCACTTCCAACCCATCTTCACAGAAGACCACTTTAACCAATATTCTTAGGAGACCGCTTCTAACCAATCCTCCAAGAAGACCACTTCTATCCTCCTAGAGGACCACTTCCAACCCATCCTCACAGAAGACCACTTCCAACCAATCCTCATAGAACCACTTCCAATCAGCCCTCTTAGAAGACCACTTTAACCAATCTTCTTAGGAGACCACTTCTAACCAATCCTCCTAGAAGACCACTTCTATCCTCCTAGAGGACCACTTCCAACCCATCCTCACAGAAGACCACTTCCAACCAATCCTCATAGAACCACTTCCAATCAACCCTCCTAGAAGACCACTTTAACCAATCTTCTTAGGAGACCACTTCTAACCAATCCTCCTAGAAGACCACTTCTATCCTCCTAGAGGACCACTTCCAACCCATCCTCACAGAAGACCACTTCCAACCAATCCTCATAGAACTACTTCCAGTCAATCCTCCTAGAACACCACATACAACCAATCATCCTAGTAGACCACTTCTAACCAATTTTCCTAGAAGACCACTTGCAACCAACCCTCCCAGAAGACCAGTTCTAACCAACCCCCCTAAAAGACCACTTCCCAATTATCCTAGAAGATTAATCCTAGCCATTCCTCCTAAAAGACTACTTCCTAGTTCTCCTAGAAGGCAACTCCTAACCAATCTTCCTAAAAGACAACTTCCCAATCCTTCTAGACGACCATTTCTAACCATTCGTCCTAGAAGACCACTTCTAACCACTCCTAGAAGACCACTTCCCAATCCTCCTAGACGACCATTTCTATCCACTCCTCCTGGAAGACCACTTCTAAGCAATCCTCCAAGAAGACCACTTATAACCATTCCTCCTTGAAGACCACTTGCAACCAATCTTCTGGAATATCCAACTCAACCCTCCTGGATGGCAGCCACTTCTATCTAGTCCTGGAAGACAGGTATTTGTGCTTCATGGTCTTCAACAAGCATTAGGTAGTTTCTCATCTCTCCCTGAACGCTTGAGATCTCATTAAATGCCTTTCAACAAAGAGGCGCATTAAACCTCAACGTAAAAGTTTAATCTAGATTAGGAAGAAAGTGGAGTTGAGTGGAAAATGCGGATGGAGGAGGGGGTGGGTGTTGGGGTGGTGGAAGGTGAAGAGATGGAATCTGCTCACCAAAATATTCCAAGAAAACAAATCTTTACCATTTATCAGTGCTCACATAATAGGCTTAAAGGGAAGGATTAAGCAAGTTGTATGTCGTGAAATGATTTGACTTTTGATGATGTTAATATTAACAAAGTTAATCAAAGTACATTTGCAAATATACTAATTTCGGAAGTAATACAATGCATGTTTCTCCCTCCCCCTTTTTAGCACTTGAGTGTATAATGTGGATATTGTCTATCCTAATGCATCTCATCTATTTGCTACTGATGTTTCCGGTATCAGTGCTGTTGACAGCCAAGAGCCTCCAAAGTATTGTTCCTTTAGAACAAGGAGTGAATGATGTTGTTCTTATCTGAGTTGATTAATTTGCACTCGACAGTTGAGCTTGTATTCTGAGAGTTACGTAAACTATAAACTTAAGTTGAGAGAGAGAGAGAGAGAGAGAGAGAGAGAGAGAGAGAGAGAGAGAGAGAGAGAGAGAGAGAGAGAGAGAGAGAGAGAGAGAGAGAGAGAGCCAACGTTTTCCACGACTCAAGATGTGCATTGGGGCGAGCTATCCGGTTTCACATTTGCATATTTATAGCTGGAGAACAGGTTTTTTATAGGAGCACACAATTCATTAATGGATTTGCTTAGAGTAGTTTCAAGGTCCTGTGCATTGCCTTTAGACCACCGCAATCTTAAATACTGCTAATATTAACAGCATTGCATTGAGCAAGATGGTAGCATGCTATTAAGAATCTAATGCATTGTGTGTAGGTTTGTTAATTCGTTTTTATCCTAATTTTGATGTAATTTTTTTTCCATTTTTAATCCATGCACTTGGTCATCTGATACTCGTGCCTTTATGTAAGTTTGTGTGTATATATATATATATATATATATATATATATATATATATATATATATATATATATATATATATATATATATATATATATATATATACTGTATACAAATCATCATCGTCGTCAGCCCTTACGAATATACTGCAGAACAAAGGCGTAAGACCTTCCACTTGGATCTTTTTACACCCACACACACACACACATATATATATATATATATATGTATATGTATATATAAAAACATATGTATGTATATATATATATATATATATATATATATATATATATATATATATATATATATATATATATATATATATATATAAAATGAAAGGCGATCTTCTTAGTGGCGTCAATGTGTTTCCTACAGTAATCCTCGTATTTTCTCAGCTTCTCTTAATTTTTCAGGTGTAAGCCTTTGGTTAAAGAAACGTTGATTGTTTTTAATAATTAGAATGTTTAGATTTTATTGAATATAATTCCAAAATAATTAATCATAAAGTTTCTAGAACCTGATTTATAGTAGGAATTATAACTTATATTAACCAATAATCACTTGATAAAGACAGTTTTGTCGAAACAGTGCTGTTGTGAAGGAAATATGAAGAAAAGGAATATTCACCCTTTCTTTTACCAAAGGATTGCACCTGGAAACTTTAAAGAAGGTGAGAAAATACATGGATTATCGTAGGAAACGCATTGACACCACTAAGGCAATTTACTTCAATAAAATTTCATGAGAAATTGTCCCCCAAAAGCATTACATAAATGTTATATATATATATATATATATATATATATATATATATATATATATATATATATATATATATATATATATATATATTATATATACATATATATATATATATATATATATATATATATATATATATATATATATATATATATATATTATATATATATATATATATATATATATATATATATATATATATATATGTGTGTGTGTGTGTGTGTATAATTATATGTATATATATGTATACATAATACATATATACTGTATATATATACATATATACATATATATATATATATATATATATATATATATATATATATATGTATACATAATACATATATACTGTATATATATACATATATACATTTTATATATATATATATATATATATATATATATATATATATATATATATATATATATATATATACATACACACACACATATATTTATATATATATATATATATATGTATGTATATATATATGTATTATATATATATATATATAACATAGCGGTTATAAACTTCATCTCCAGTAACATCTGGTGCAGAATGGTGTCCAGCCAACAATCGAAGCAGACATTGTTAATTTGCTTTGCAGATCGAACAAGGAAAATTGTATCTTTATATAAGTAGTGGGATATACGCATGAATGAAGTCTCTCAAAAATTTAAATTTTCATACCATGTATTATACGAAAATTTTGATTTCAAGTGCGATTTCGAATTATTCTTAATAGCCATACTTCTTTATATCAGATTTGATAATTTAATCAATAGCTTTTCAGCAAATATCTTTTTATTATGTATATGGATTGGTTCCCTAGGGATCAGCCATCTTATTTTCGAGCGTGGATTCATGGGTGAGTTCCCCCCCCCCCCACACACACACACACAACTATGGTAACTATTTATATGTAAGAGGATAGGTGGGCTGGGCGCAATTAACGGACCTAGTAAACGTGAACAGAGTGTGCAGCGAGGTTATCAAAGTCCATATACAGATTATGAATCAACATTTGTGACCAACAATAAAAATAAGAGACTTTTCTCTAATCAGAAGCTTAATTTTTTTTTTTAATGAGGAACAATATAATTTTTTTCAATGAGAAAGTTTTAAGATTTTTATCTTAATAAGGAACAATATATTTTTTTTCCATGAGGAACAGTATAGATTTTTTTTTCCCATTAGGAACAGTATATTTTTTTTTCCATGGGGAACAGTATATTTTTTTTTCCATTTGTAGATATGTCATACAAACAAACAAAGTTATTAATGTATAACATTTTCACAGAAGTTAATAATGCATAAAACTTTCACAAAGTTAATAATGTATAAAACTTTCTTATTCTTGGACATATGTTTCAAACCAGTTATTCATGCCCGTCCTAATTTCGTTCTATCTTTTTCAATTTAAATGGTAGTCTTTGGTGGAGTTCTTAGTTTCCGCAAGTTAACAAGAAGAGGGTCTTTTTGGACTTGCTGAAGAATAGATAATGTTACTTCATTAGGTGAATGTGTTTGTGTTCGCCTCAGCCCTCCTGATTACCGCCCAATTCCCATAACTTTCCATAAGTTTTTCGACTCCTTTCAGCAAAACATGTAAATGTGTATGCTGAAGGTAATAATCTGTTCCTTTTTTTTTTTTTCTAAATATGGCTTTCGAAAGGGCATTTTAGCTCGTGATTTCTTAAAATTTCCAATGCTGCACAGAAATCCTTCGAATTTAGTCAGAAAGTTCGTATGATTGGCCGTGATTTTAGTTCTGTCTTTGACTGAGGTAATCATGGGGCTCTTGTTTTCAAAATTCAAACTCATGCAGTTGGGAGTAGATGGGTCTTTTCTTAGCATCATTATTGAATTTTAAGTTATAGATTGTAAAGTGTTGATGAGCACCATAGTGAGTATAGAAATGTGATATCTGGTGTACCTTAGGGTA
>NC_090762.1:32903639-32911139 GCF_036898095.1 Palaemon carinicauda
AACATGCTTTACGCCTCAAGTATGTTAACAACACCAAATAAAAAAAAAATGTAACATTTTGCAGGATAAATACATTCCAGAATCCATGATTTTATCGTCTTATAAACTAAAGAGAATGAATATTTGTAATTGATAAACGTTGAGTTCAACTATGCCAAATATGTATATGCATTAAACACTATGAAGTCTACTACGAATAATAGGAATATGCATCAAACACTACCAACTCCAGATTCAAATTAAAGAGCAAAGCTGCAATACAAAGCAGCTCATCAATACATTAGTGGATACTATTTACTTCACGAGAAGGAAAGAAAAAGAAAGAGAATGTTTAATACAATGTTAATGCACTATTTTGTTTTGAATTATTCATTAGAATGACGTCAAACGAGATTAAGTCAGAGGTTTCTTGAATTAACGTTTTAGGAGATGAACCATCTTGTTTTATGATTTTAGGATTAATCATTATCTATAGCCATAAAGAGTATTATTATGTAGTGCTATTTTTTTATTATTATTATAGATGCCAATACTGCCAGTGACATGGGACTATTGGCTTTATTCTTTTACTTAGTTCCGTGTTCATTTTAGTTCTCTTATCAAAAGGTTCATATTGCTACGTTTTATTGTCGTTTTGTATATATACACACATATGTATATAGATATAGTAGATTAATAATTCACACACACACACACACACACACACACACATATATATATATATATATATATATATATATATATATATATATACAGAGAGAGAGAGAGAGAGAGAGAGAGAGAGAGAGAGAGAGAGAGAGAGAGAGAGAGAGAGAGAGAGATGCAAGTATGTACATACACATATGTATACACACACCCACACACACACACACACATATATATATATATATGTTTATATATGTGTGTATATGTATATATTTAATAGTTGACATAATGTGGTCACAAATAAACTTTGTTCGTGTAAATAATTAGTGGTACATACATCCTGTAAACCAATACACACACACATATATATATATAGATATATATATATATACACACACACACATATATATATATATATATATATATATGTGTGTGTGTGTGTGTGTGTGTGTGTGTGTATGTATATAGATAAAAGTGTCAAGTTCAGCACATATAAAGCGTAGTGAAGTTTATTTGCAAAGAGAATTTCAATGTAGACATTTATTCTAGTGTATAGTAGACATTTTCTTGTATTAAATCCTCCCATAAAATCTCCTGGGAAACCGAGGCCAATGTAATATGTAATGTTGCTGTGAAATCACCGTACCAAAAAGAGTGATAAACAGGTAACCATAATCTTGAGAGCATCTATTCAAATGATGATAAGCTAATAACGATCATACTGAGAGTATGATCCTATCGTGCTCTTGACGTAATCTTCTCAGCAACAAGAAATGAGGATAAATCCGAGAGGGGAATTAGGTGCGACAGAAGCTCCAATTGCACAAAACTGATTAGAAGATTACTCCCCTAAGTAGCTCATCGCCATGCTCTTCAGGTGCGATTCGAACAATACCTTTGGGATGTGACGCCACACCTTTAGCTTATCTTATTCGTGGACATCTTCGGAGCAGCCGAAGGCAGTGTCGTGCCGAAGGTTTTTTTTATTTATATTTATGACCATTCATAAAAATCTAATCCTGAGCGGCTTGATGTTAGCTCAGGTTACTTCAGCTTTGATACTTGAAACTTGATACCCTTGAGTCGAGGGTCCGTCCAGCGTCCAGACTCAAACATGTCGCATGGAAACTTCTGCGCTTTGAACAGGGCTGAGATATGTGCTCGTTTTCTCTCATATGAACATTATAGGAGTTCTTCGAGAGTCCTGGGTGTTGTGACCGGTGGGTTGTTTATTTGTAGCGTCCGTTTGTATGTTCGGGTTGTGTCATAAGTAACGTACGGTCGTAGACGGATCTTGGTAGACTTTTTACAACAACAAATGTAGCCGTTTCTAATCCAGTGCAGGATAAAGGCCTCAGATAATGTCCTTATTCATGTCTGCGGTTTGGACAGTTTTCATCACCACCCTGGCCAGTGCGATGGGTGATGGTGGGAGATTTTCATCTAATCGCTCACAGCAAACCAACTTAGTATGGGTTGCCCTGACTAGTACAGCTTTGATGATCATATCAGTACACTTTGCAGTGTAAGAAACTGAAATTGAAATTTCTCAAATGGTCCAATGATACACTGAAGTTGCTTTTGGAGGTCCTTACCACTCTTGGAAGATATTCCATAACGAGCTGACTTACTTCCTATTGATACAATCCCTACTGTGCTGAAAGGAAAAATCTTTTACGGACTATAATTCATGGATCTATTAAATATGTTGCCGTTCCTCTTGATTTTATCAGCACACGAAGGCTATTGCCATATGAAATTGATACAGTGAGCAATTTTTTTAACACTGTCCAGTTCTTCCTTCGTCAGGTATACCATTGTATCGTCTTCGCCCCATCTGCTTCATCTTTTCATCATTCTTGTAATTGATTAGGACATTTAGATTGCCAAAATCATAAAATTTTAGAGGAAATTATGTGGCTAGAATTTAAATCTTCTGAGACATCCTGTTCGTAATTTTTCTGTAAACTCAGAATTCCCTTAATTTCTTTCCGTGACGTAAACTATTCGCACCTCGTTATCCCTGCGTTTAAAGATTTCCCTTTATATATAGGTTCAAATTCTGAGAGAAATTACCAAATCCTGAACGAAACCTACTCACTGGAAGTCCCTGGAACTGAGTCCTTCCTCTTCCCCCTTTTCTTCTTTCTTCTGTAGCACGAGCCAGATGACTGGCAGGCAGGCGACCTACCCCCCGGTGACTTATTCTCACAGAGTATTTGGCGAGAAAATTCGCAAAGCAACACCACCCTGGGTGATGGAATTTTCTTGATAGCATCAGTAGGAGGAGATTTGCCTTGAACAAGCGAGTCCGTGCAGGTGATGCCAAAACACGAAAGCTTAGGGGATAAGTCAGCGCCTATTGCTAAGGAAAGTTAATCTCTTTGAAGAGATGAGATGAGCCCTTGCACAGAATGCTCAATAGGAAGATGGTGTGAACTGTACCGGCAGAGTTGCTGTTTACAAACTTTGAAGATGGAGAAGACGAACAACCCACCCAGGAAGAAGCATGGCAAACGAGAAGTAGGAAAGGCATTTTTACTTAATGTGTTTACATCTCTTTCGATGTTTACCAGCAAACGCGTAAAATATCTGTTTGTATGGTCTTGCAAAAATATACATGTACATAAATATATACTAACGCGCACACACACACACACACACACACACACACACACACACACACACACACACACACATATATATATATATATATATATATATATATATATATATATATATATATATATATATATATATGTGTGTGTGTGTGTGTGTGTGAGGGGGGTGAGTGTAAGTGATAGGCACAGACACTTTGCTATTATTATTATTATTATTATTATTATTATTATTATTATTATTATTATTATTATTATTATTATAACCCAAGCTGTAACCCTAGTTAGAAAAGCAAGATGCTGTAACCCCTAGGGCTCCAACAGGGAAAAATTGCCTGGTGAGGAAAGGAATCAAGGAAATAAAGGAAGTTATGAAAAATAAAAATAAAATATTTTAAGAACAGTAACAACATTGAATTATATACAGTATCTATTCATATATCGATAAAATATTTTATTTATTTATTTATCTATTATTTATATACACATTTAGGCATACTTTTATTCCTCTCTGTATCCATTCGGGAGTGGCTTAAAGTATTATCCCTCTTGTTCTTTAAAACTATTTATAATGAGGTTCGATGTCTTATTTATTCATAGTTATTTGTTAGCACCGCACATTCTCATATATATATATATATATATATATATATATATATATATATATATATATATATATATAGAGAGAGAGAGAGAGAGAGAGAGAGAGAGAGAGAGAGAGAGAGAGAGAGAGAGAGAGAGAGAGAGAGATTCCTTAGTTATTACGTGAATATTTTTATTTATTGAGAATAAAATCTGTATTGTAAATGTGCTGTAGAATGAATCCTTTAAAATGTTCTATTTATGTTTGTGCTGTGTGTGTGTGTGTGTGTGTGTGAGAGAGAGAGAGAGAGAGAGAGAGAGAGAGAGAGAGAGAGAGAGAGAGAGATGATGTTACATGTTACAGTGAACTGTTATAGTGTCAGTACCTGGTATCTGGTGTTCCATAAAGAACTGGGATGTAGTGACGTTAGTGCACCAATTCGAATGCCCAATAAGCATTACTGAAGGGTTTTTGCAGCGTTCCATATGCCCCTATCTGCAGTTCCTCTAAGTCCTACTTTACCTCCGTTCATGCTTACTTTCTTCCGTCTTTACTGTCCAACCTCTTCTAGGTTTTATCTTAATGGAAGTAGTGTTTTACCCTATATGAAATTCGGTATTGAATGAGGTCACAGGCCTCAACGCTGAGCTATTTAGCCAAAAATCGTAACTACAATAAATCCATTCCTAGTATGTAGCACGTCACACAAATCCGAGTCGCTCGGTGTGAGAATGACAATAATAAGCGAGCAACAAAATAACCAGATGATGCCCAACAAAGCAGCTGCATTTGGAAGTGCAACAGACACAGTAGGAGGTCAACATCGGGATGAACGAATAGGATTTTTATTCACATTTAGACACTGACCTAGCGTCCATAAATTGGATCAGAGATGGGCGAGAAGTGAACAGGAACGCTCAGATGCACACATATACACACGAGTCTGGTAATTCACACTTAAAATGTGGAATTTGGATCTCCTCTGTGTTCCCCAAATTGTATGAACTTGGTGTAATTTGTAGTACGCACTACATTGCTATATATCTTATTTTGTTTTATCATTTTTTCTGCATATAGACAAGAGGCGACATGAATGACCTTCGATATAGGAGAGAGAGAGAGAGAGAGAGAGAGAGAGAGAGAGAGAGAGAGAGAGAGAGAGAGAGAGAGATTACAAGGATTTTGGATGCTTCAAAGACTGTTTAGTCCATCCACGGAGGCACCATTAGCTTTTGGGTAGAGCGAATTAGTGTAAACGTTTAAAGAGTTTTTATGATCTTGTCTAACGTATTCTTGAATTTGTTTACCGTGTTACTATTCAATACATTCGTTGGAAGTCTGTTCCATGTATTTGCTGTTTTGCATGTGAAGAAATTACCAACTTGAGTAGTGTTGTATTAGAGACTAACAAAGCATAATAACTCAGTTAATATACAAAAATTCACATTTATAACTAAAATTAATTTTAAAAAATCAAGTTCAGAACTAATACCAGTAAAAAGTAATCCCAAATTATTCAACAATTATAAAGGATATCTCCCAAGTAATTATTCTATTTAAACCTGGTTAGGGCAACTAGATTATTTTGTAGGTAAACAAACAAATGCATCGCGACAAGAAACAGACAGCCATACAGTCAAGTTCACAGACAGGGTTTACACTGACCGACTGCAAAACCAAGTAGTGTAGGTTTACACAAACTGACAGACTAGGTAGATACACACTGGTACACAGACAGGTCTTGCCCTGTAAACAAACGTCACACTGCCCAACGGAAGATTTGGCATCTTTTGCTATCGCACAGAGAGCGACGTTTATAAGCCTGCCGTGATTTACAACTCAAACAGCTGATTTCCAGACTTTGAAGTTCGGGATAATTTGTGTTTGTTTTATGCCCCTGGTTTACAGTGATTTTGCTTGGGCGCATGTTCAAAACGTTTATGTTATTACTTTAAAATTAGGAAAGCTTTGTCATCAGTATTACTAAGAGTAATTTTGCAGTTTTAGACGTTTTTTATTGTTATCGTAATATATATATATATATATATATATATATATATATATATATATATATATATATATATATATATATATATATATATATATATATATATGTGTGTGTGTGTGTGTGTGTGTGTTTTAATTACAAGAAAATGTTAACAAGAATTATGATATCTAATAAATAAAATGTTCTGCTAAAGTAAAGTCGGACTTGTACCAGGAAATTTTCAGAACAATTTATTGTTTGTGATGGCTTTATATTTATTTTTTTTTATTAAGTTACAATTGTTCGTATACAAAATTAGATTTCTGCCGTTGATGACCATAGTTAATACGATGCCAGTCTATCCGGATAAATCTATTATTGAATCATTCATTTATTTATGATATGGAAACTGAGACGGGGATTCAGAGAAAGGTAACTGAAAATTTAGAAAAAGGTAAATGGGAATTCAGAGAAAGATAGATGGGAATTCTGGGAAAGATAAATGGAAATTCGGGGAAAAATAAATGGGAATTCAGGGAAAGATAAATGGGAATTCTGGGAAAGATAAATGGGAATTCAGAGAAATGTAAATGGGAATTCATAGAAGGATAAATGGGATTTCAGAGAGAGGTAAATGAGAATTCAGAGAAGGATAAGTGGGAATTCAGAGAAAGGTAACTGAAAATGCAGAAAAAAGTAAAGGGGATTTCAAAACAAAGCAAATGGGAATTCAGGATTAGATAAATGGTAATTCAGAGAAAGACAAATGGGAATTCAGAAAAAGATAAATGGGAATTCAGAGAAGGGTAGATATTTATGGACATTTTCTTGTTGGTGTACATGTGCTTACTTATAAAGCTGCGCGCGCAGATATACGTCTGAAATCTTGAAGAGGAATCAGACGAAGGGAAAAAAAGGTGCAACTGTTATTTATTGTATTCTTGTGGAGCTATTACAGCCCTTCTCTCGTAAAATGTTCATGAAATTAGATATTTAGTCTGAATATAAAGAGTTTTATGACTAGACAGCAGAAATTTTACGATAATAAATCTCATAATGGAGGCTGTGAACATGAATCTTTACCGCAAAGACATAAGTGGCATGGATGCTGTTATAAACGAGACATTCTCTCTCTCTCTCTCTCTCTCTCTCTCTCTCTCTCTCTCTCTCTCTCTCTCTCTCTCTCTCTCTCTCTCTCTCTCTCTCGGTATTTTCTGTTGGTTAATTAATTTCCAATTACCGTGTGAGATAACTAGGCTATTAATATTCATATCAACAACAGATAAAAAATACGGTTTGATCAGTAGTCTAATTGTCGAAGTAACCAGCCATATTAGGCCAAAATGCCTGTTGGTACTCCACCACCTTGCCATTAAGGAAGGCTTTTTTTATATTGATAAGAAATTTACATTTGCAATTCTCACAATATATAATATTGTGTATACATCATATATTTACACGAATACATTTTTTAATTAACATAGACTGACAATTACAATTTTTACTATTCATCTAAATATGTTTTTGAATTATAAGCACACCAACTTGTAAATACTTTTTGAAGCTTCTAAATCACAATAGTTTGGCCTCTTAAAGCATTAAGAAATCTTATCCGAGAAATAGGAGGCTTGAATAGCTGTCAGCGTAATCATTTCCTTTGGCTTTTA
>NC_090762.1:32916139-32938639 GCF_036898095.1 Palaemon carinicauda
ATAAGTTACAGAAAAGATTTCATCTCGCTACAAAAGACCTTTAAATGGTCGTACAATCATAAAGAGAAAGTGAGAATATGACTTGCTATGATTATGAATAGTTCTATTTTGTATATTAAAAAAATCTAGTCAAAGCTTTGGTATCGAAAATTTTTCGCATTAAAAGTGTGACGTAATGAAATATTAGTAATTCAACCTAGGTCAATCTTTCACTTATTACTCATGGACCTGATAAAAAAGTTGATATTTTTTTTTACTGTGTTAGCTAAATTTTTATATTAGGCGAATCCGCTGGCTTAAATTATCCATGTTACTTTAATTATTTCATGAAAGTATATTTTTACTCGTATAACCCGAAATAGGGGCCAGTCATATCCACATTACTTCCCTTTTTAGAGGCTAGTATTATCCCACTTACTTTCCTACTCTCCTAGAAATATACTTTTTTAATGCTAATAGGGCCCAGTCTTATCCACCTTACTCTATTACGTTCTTAAAAATAAACCTTTTTAATAGTTTAATATAAACAGGGGCCAGTCTTATCTACAAACTTCCTACTCTTAGAAATATACCTTTATAATTATTTATTGCAAATAGGGGCCAGTTATATCAACAATGCTTTCATACGCTATTAAAACTATGCCTTTTTAATAATGTAATGCTAAATAGAACCAGTTTTATCAACATTACTTTTCTACTCTCTTAGAAATATAATTCTTTAATGATTTAATTGAAGTATGGGCCAGTTATATCCAAATTACATTCCTACTATTGAAAATATACTTAGTTATTTAATGCAGGAATATCGTCTAGTCTTACTCATTACTCCCTTAAATTCTTGAGCATAACAGACTCGAGTATATTATAATTATTCTTTTCTTTGCTCTAAGTATCCCCTTCCCTGTAACCCCTCTCCTGGTATCCTTCCCCTGGTCGCTCCAATGCATTGTTTTCCTCACCCCATTCGCTCGTTAACTTAGAGATTCATTACCACGTGTTTTATATCCCCTTTTACGAGCGTCCAATGATATTAAGGCCACTTTTATACCTCTGCCTTCCATTATTCAAACAGAATAACACGCCATCGCATATGGCTGTAGGGTGCGAATGCCTTTTGCACGCAGAGAACAATTCCATTATAGATTAATCTGCTTCTTCCTCATTCACGTTTGGGGGCGGATTGCCGAGAGCGATTGATTACCTGATTGAGGGGTTGTGGATCGTAATCTGGAGTCACTGTTGTCATGGTCCTCGAAGAATGAAGATGAATAAGGCCTCGAATTTTTTTTTTTTTTTTTTTTTTTTTTTTTTTTTTTTGTAAAATGTTGAATTTTTATTTAAATGAGATTTGATTTTTGAATAAATATTTGAATTACATATAAAGCAAATATTTGAAATGACTTCCAAAACTAAAATTAACAATTTCTTAATCGACAACTGTTGAAATTTTTTTGGTAGTATTTTAACTTTTCTTGAATAGCAAATATTAAGATTGTCCTAATAAAAAAAAACTCTTTTGAATCAACAGAAACTTAATTGCTTAGTAAGCTATAGTTTTTTTTTTTGTAATACATGTTAACATTTTCCTATAAAGCCAAACCTTTAATTTTCCTTACAATTTTTTTTTCTAACAAAGAAATGTTGCTAAATTTAATTTTGTTTTTTAAAAAAAGTTTTGATCATTCAATTGGGGATAGAGTAATGAGGCATCGCATCGATATTTGTCAACGACGCGGAGAAGAAATTACGTTTACGTTAATTAAAAATTTTCGATCAAAATATTGAAACGCAAAGAATCATCCAATCGAAAATGAAGATAAAACAGTAAAATAAAAGAATTCCTCCTCCTCCTCCTCATCATCATCATCATCTTCATCATCATTTCCTACGCCTATGGACGCTAAGGACCTCGATTAGATTTCACCATTCGTATCTATGTTGAGCTTTTTAATCAACACTTCTCTATTCATCATCTCTTACTTCATGTTTCATAGTCCTCAGCCGTGTAGGCATGGGTCTTCCAACTTTTCTAGTGCCTAATTCAGTAGTTCAAAAATGTTTAAAATCCATAAAGGGAGATTTACGTATACCATCTTTCCATCCATGCATATAATGACGCTGAATCCTTCTCAAGTATTTCATTATTGATAATGATAATAGTGATAATTATTCAGTTAGTATGCTCAAGCTTTCTGAAGTCTTGATTCCATGTTTTGTTTAATACATTCTAAGAATTTCTAAGAAACTCCTTGTGTAACTTCTTCTAGATTTTAAGGCGGACAGTTATTGTTTTTGGAATTCCAATAGAAATTTTTACCTTTGATATCACCATATCTTTCAAAGGCTTAATATATTCGAACAGACTTGCAACGATATACTGTGTGTGTGTGTATATATATATATATATATATATATATATATATATATATATATATATATATATATATATATATATATATATATATAGTATATACATGTATGTATGTATACAATACATAGATATTTGTATATGTATGTATGATGTACAGTATATATACAGTATGTACATATGTGTACCGGGTATTATATAATCTCTCTCTCTCTCTCTCTCTCTCCTCTCTCTCTCTCTCTCTCTCTCTCTCTCTCTCTCTCTCTCTCTCTCTCTCTCTCTATATATATATATATATATATATATATATATATATATATATATATATACACACACACATATATATATATATATATATATATATATATATATATATATATATATATATACATACATACATACAGTATCATCATCATCATCATCGTCTTCTCCTACACCTTTTACGCAAAGGGCCTCAGTTACATTTTGCCAGTCGTCTCTATCTTGAGTCTTTATATCAGTACTTGTCCATTCATCATCTCCTACTTCACGCTTCTTAGTCCTTAGCCATGTAGGCCTTGGTCTTCCAACTCTTTTAGTGCCTTGTCGAGCCCAATTCAAAGTTTGGTGAACTAATCTCTCTTGGTGAGTGCGAAGAGCATGCCCAACCATCTCCATCTACCCCTCACCATGATTTCATTCACATATGGCACTTGAGTGATCTCTCTTATAGATTCGTTTCTAATCATGTCCTGCCATTCAACTCCCAGTATTCTTCTGAGGATTTTATTCTCAAATCTACAAAATCTGTTGGATATTGTTTCACGGCCATGCCACGACTCATGTCCATACAGTAATACCAATCTCACTAATCTGAGATAAAGCCTGATTTTTATATGTAATTTCAGGCCATTTTATTTCCAAACTTTACTTAACCTAGCCATTGTCTGATTTGCTTTTTTCAATTTTTCATTAAAATCCAATCCTAAAGACCCTGTATTAAAGATCTTAGTTCCTAAATATTAAAATTTTTCCACCTCCTTAATCCTTTCTCCTAATGATTTTTCATCTTCCATTGCATGTTCCGTTCTCATCATCTCTGTCTTTCTATTTATCTTGAGTCCAACCTCATGTGATATTTCATGCATCCTGGTAAGCAAACTTTGGACTTCCTGTGGTGTTTAGCTAATAAGAACAGCGTCACCAGCATACTCTAGGTCCGCTAATTTCCTTTTACCAATCCAGTCCAATCCTTTTCCGCCATCCCCAATTGTTCTATGCCTTACAAAATCCATGAGGAGGATAAAACATAGGTGACAGCATATTCCCTTGAAGTAATCTACTATTCACTGGAAATGTATTTGTTAGGACCCCACTAAAATTAACTTTGCACTTGGTATGGTCATGAACATACTTAATCAAATTTATATATTTAAGAGTAACTCCATAATAAGGCGGGACTCCACAAAATTGGATGGTGCACATTATCAAACGCTTTTTCGTAATCCACAAATGTAATCAAAGGGGCATTTCTATATTCTACACAATGCGGTACGACATGTCTTCAAATGAAAATTTGGTCTGTACAACTTCTACCTTTTCGAAATCCTGCTTGTTTATATCTCAACTCTTTAGAATGAGCGTACTATATATTTTCATGACAACTGACGTAAATGTGATGCCTGTAAATATTGCACTCAGTCAGATCTTTGCAACTCGGTCAGATCTTTCTTTGGCCTTTTCACCAACACTTCTAGTTCCCATTCATCAGGTTTTGCCTCTTCACGCCACATTCCACAAAATAATCTTGTAAGTGTTCTGGGCGTCACTTCTTTTTCGGCCGTTATTCCATCGTATCCAGTGACTTTCCACCTTTTTAGTTTTTTTAGTGATAGCTTCTACTTTAAACACAAGGAATTCATTAATTGGAACATCAAGGTCTTCCTCAGCGTCAGGTATATCAATCAACAACAGAAGATGAAACATTGGACGGAACAATATATATATATATATATATATATATATATATATATATATATATATATATATATATATATATATATATATGTGTGTGTGTGTATCTATATATATATATCTATCTATCTATCTATATATATATATATATATATATATATATATATATATATATATATATATATATTATATTATATATATATATGTGTGTGTGTGTAAATTTATATAAACTCCGGTAAAAAGGATTTATTCTAACTTTCATCTTTAGTGTAATAATTTATACAGCATGTCATACTATATTGCTAAAGTAATATTTTCAAGCATATTCAGAACATATAATTCAGAAATGATCTAGATATGTCTTTATTAGACTTCGTACTCTAAAACTCTGGAGTTCAGTATTCAATGTGCCTATTGGATTTGTAAGTAAATAACACGATTTTATAGTCTATATGACGTAAAAATTGCCATCAATGACCCCTGCAGTTGTGACGTCAGCTGACACAAAATCATTCATAAATTAAAAGCAAACCAATTTAACTTTCATCCAAAATAGTGAAAGGCTTTCATAGATTCGAACTTTGACATGCGAAGTGTGATCGTTGAACTATCATCACCCTGTACTGATGCTTATCTAGATAACTATGATGCTATTTTGTGACATATGAAAAGCATTTCCATCTCATCTCTCGACAGTAAGACATTTTATGGAATTTGTAACGTGCTTCAGCTGGTCCATGTTACAAACAGTGTCTATAATAATGGGGACTTTGTTGGAAGTAATATAATGCTTTCCTTATATGACAAATCTAATTGGATATGCTTGAAGGAAAGTAGGCGTCTAGGAGCCTAGCCCAACTGCTTCATGTCCTCTTAGTGTTTCTGTAAATCAGCTTATGTGAACATTGCATCTGACCATTGACAAATATCATGTCTACGAAGAAAGATAATTTCCTGTCTTAGGTTTTTATAAAAGGCTGCATTTTATCATATGTTTTTATTTGTTTATTATTTACACTGTCGTAACTTTGATGGAAACGATCTATGAACATTGGCACTGAGGAAAGCTTCAGCCTCTCAGAAATAATAGTGAGCTTGGTTGACTGTTTGATCAAACTTACTGCATGCTGAGGACCAATATATTCCTTCAAATCATCCGAGGGAAAAGTAAATGCCAACGGGTATTACCCTCTGTCAGAAATAATTGGGAGAGCAAATGGGTAGCGACTTCCATGAGCCTCTAAATTGCTTTGCATTTGCATAGGGATAATGCGAAGCAAGTAATTCCAGTCGGGGATGGATGGCATTTCCTTTGGACTGGATCACATCTTGGAACAACTTTCACGAGGCAGTTTATATAATTTAAGGATCTCTTCGCCTGCTCGAGTTTCATTAAACTCCTCTCTTCTGTCGCTTCCTGTGAAGTTAACGCAGGGTAATTTTTTCTTCCTAAGATAAATAAAAGATTAAACACGATTTTCATATCTGTTGTGCTACGTGGATTTCGTCGATAATACTTAGTGTCAGAGTTGTAAGTGTTATGTATATGTATGGATCTTTCGCTTGGTGAGAAGTTCGTCGTTCTAAAAGGCGTGGTTACCTCTCTAACACCCTTTAACACATCACCTAGAATGTTTACTCTCCCACCGTTTTGTTTTTTTCCTCCCAGTGTCAGACGAGTATCAGAATTGCTGCAAAGTGTTGCTTATAATTAGGTTTTTATTTTTTACATTGCTAGGAAATTGAACCACATTGTTTGGGACTTTCAAATTGCTTTGGTCTTTTTGGTTCCATTAAAACTCATGAGTTATTTGTTGTTGTTATTAGACTTGGTTAGTCTTTTGCCAGCTCTTACTACAACTCATATGAATGTTATATAACATATAGGTACCGAAGTCATCTGGATGTTTATTTGAGGTTACATTTAGAGGATGTTTTATATTCTCTTGAAGCTAACCCTTCCCATTTGTTTCCCCCCTCCTTCTTGTTTCCACCTGGCATGAACTAGGTATAGAATATAAATTTAGGTTAACTTTGTGTTCATATTTTCCTTAACCAGTCATCTGTAACGTCACACTTTTACATTTGGTCTTTTTTTATTACAATCGTTGTGACAGTCAAAGAATTTAAGTTATTTTTTATTGCTTTTTTTTTTTTTTTTTTTTTTTAATATGGGACCCTCGTCAATCTGATCCTAATCCATCTCTACTCGCTTTGCCATACTGAGTTTGGAGCTTTTTTTTTTTTATATAATACTGTGCAAGACTTTATTCCACCCTTTTTGCTTATTTTTCTCTTCTGCTCTAAAATACTGTATTTTGTTATTATTACGACTAGTCAATTACGTAAATTCCCGAGCTCCCAAACTCACCTGCTTTATATTACATAATCTGGTACACAAGAGAAATATCTGTGAGCACTGAGAATAATACACAACTCCCAAACGATAATATATATGAACACTGAATATCTAAAGGGTCTCTTTACTTTACACTCAAAACAAAACTGGGTGATTATTTTACTTTCAACGGGAATTACTCTTAAATCAACCTCTTACTTCGGTTCTTAGTCAGGGGATTCAAGTAAAACACTGAGAAAAGCATTGGTGATCGAAATAATACTCTTTACAAAAATAAATATATTCTATAAAAAATAACAAATTCAAAAAGATTAACACCAAATATAAATCATTCGAAATATTAAATCTGAACTAGACCTTAGACTAGAAATAAAATGATACATCGAAAAAATTATGCAGTCACTTGTTTCATTAGAAATTAATTTATGAAAATATTTAATTTTGACAATTAATAAATAAATGACACTCTAACACTTATAGCAAATAAATCAGAATTACACTTACATATACTTAACTGATACTCTTACATACTTTGGCTCACACAAGATTACGGAACGGTCAAGTAAAATAAATACACTTCACTTTTTAACCAAATCTCAGCCCGTCACAAAAAATTTATCATATAAAATTCAATTACATTAACACATTAACTTAGACACTTAATAATATCGCCAATGTTAGAACAACACTATACATGGTATATGTCGAAGAGAAATTACTATTCATGTTTAAAAGGAAAACACTATTCATGTTTGAGAGGAATTATTTAGTGGCTGGATAGAAGCAAGCGGAAGCACAAAATCTTGTGGGATGTTAGGCTGGGTCTCTCTGTCTCCTATATATTGCTAGGTCCTTATATATTAACTTGATTTACTCGATAAACCTCTAGTAAATCATTCTTGTAGCGTGGGGGCATGGCTCTAGTGGTGTAAGGTTGCCAACTTGGCATAATGGAAGGAGGGTACTATCGTTGCTTGCGAGGCAACTCTCTCTGCTAACTCCTCCCACCTCCTCTCGTAACATTAATAAAAGATTAAACTTTTAGTCTAGAACCTTCATGCCTCTTCCTCCATCCAGCATATGTGTCATACAGCATACTTTTTAGCAAGTTACATAAGACTTTGTAACAAAACTGCGTGATATGAAAATATAATTTTAAATTTAATGACGTAAATTTACATTTACGGAAATGAATGAAAGTACAACTAAAGGAATGAGGAAAGTCTTATGTAATTTACATACATTACTGAATCCTATGTGAGTGGAACTCAACTTACGAGCTGGCTATACATCTCTTAAATACCCAAATAAAATATGTGAATAAAATAGTCTACTCTAATGCAGACCAGCTTCGTAAGATTATGCATATGGCCACATTTATCCTGATTTATTTAGTTTTTGCGTTTATTTTCAATCTTTATGTAGACCATTCCACTTCCCTCTTTCCTTATGCATGAATCTTCACTTGTTGACTTACCATTATGTTTAATTATTTATCAATTCATTATTACAATGTTTAATCTTTTGAGATTCTCACCTCGGTTTTAAGTAATCTAGTCAGCCGTGACGCCAAATAACTCAAAATCCATTTAGTGTCGTTATCTTTAGGCTTGAAAATTAGAATGTGTCAAATTAAAATACAGGATTATTTTTGGTTTTATGGTAGTGGTTTACTTTTAAACAATTGTATTTCACATACAGCATACTAAGTAAACTGTACTTCCATAAAGGAAAGTTGGTTAATTACTCTAACCTGTGCATCGTCGTGTTTCATATATGGGTGACATATCAAAGAAGATGAGGATGTTTTTATGCTCTAAAAACTACCTTGATGCATCATTTATTCTATTCGGTATTTAAAAATTTCATCCATCATAAAAACGACTTCATTTAGCATATCTTTATCAGAATGAAAGTGTTTATTTCACTGTTAATTATTTTTTGCTCGTTGTTTGATAGGTTAATCCTCCAATTATTTGTTACTTTATCGTGTACCTTTTTATGTGTTAAGTTGTACACAGATTTATCTCTCCTATATAGAAGTTAACTTCTGATAACTGCATCAGTTTAAAAGAAAATATTCAACAGACTCCTCTGATTATCATCTTTTTATATTAAACACATGTCTGTGTAAGAAAGATTCCAAATTCTCTAAATAAAAAAAAAATCCTTGAAGTTAAAAAATGGCGACTATCCAAAATTATTGACAAGTGTAAAAAAAAATTCTATACAACATCTGTGGTAAAGACAGGAAAATTGGAAGTTTTAAGACAACTTTCTTTCGTAAAGTATAGTAGTCTATAAGGAATGCTTAAGCCAGTCTTATACCTGTAAGCGAACAGCATTAATACCTGATTTTCAGCAAACCTTTATATTTGGGAACATTTCTATTCTTCTTTCATACCAACAAACTGTACCAAGCCTACACATTTAATATGATGTAAGTATTTTTAGATTGTTTATCAGCTAACAAAATGGTGGATGAAGGCTACACTGGAGTTTAACATAGCAATTAACATTTGAGGTGAATTATTCCCGATATTGTATCCACTGATGCCTAAATTTCATACTTAAGTATACGTGATGAAATTCTGTTTTAATTGAAAGATCCAACTAGCGAATCGCCTCACAATACAGATCTTAAAGGATGTTTATTATACAGTATATAAGTCAAAGATTTGAAATCGTCAACTTCTTTATCATAAACATTCGCAAACGTTAACGGCTTCGTCACAAAGATTTGAAAACGTTAACGACTTCATCATAAAGATTGGGAAACACTAGCGTCTTCATTACAACGATGCTAAAACGTTAACAGCTACACCATAAAGATTTTAAAACGTTAACGGCTACATTATAAAGATTCTAAAACGTTAACGGCTTCATCACAAATATTTAAAACGTTAACGGCTTCACCACAAAAATGCGAAAACGTTAACGGCTTCTTAGCAATAATTCGAAATCGTTAACGACTTCTTTGCAAAGATTCGAAAACGTCAACGGCGTCATCACAAAGATTCCTAAACGTCAACGGTTTCATTACAAATATTACAAAAGTTAACGACTTTATCACAAAGCACTAATTAAGAGAATAACTTTGTCACAAAGTACTAAAAACATGGAGATCTTTACCACAATGATCCGAAATAATATGGGGCTTTATAGTAATGAGTCCAGGTAATGACAGAAATCCTCTACGTTAGTTTTCAGCATCAGTTATCTCGATCCACTGATAAAGCAATTCATCTCCGGCGAGATCACGCAGCGTTAGCCGTCTTCCGGGCGGCTCAAGTCCTGTACTTATAACCTTTTCTTTTGTCACCTGGGGTGTAATTAAGAATACCTGCCTGAGAGGTCCAACTACCGTTCTTCCCCCGTCCATTGTTACGATAAGCAGGAGACGGGAAAGAAAGAGTTCGCACAAAAGGGCCTTCTCTTCGGGAGCCCATTGTTTACCGGCGCGGGAGAGCTGCTAACCATCGGATCGGAGTCCCTTTGACTTTTATGAGGCGGCTGCGAATGATATATTCTCGGCGCGATTTCGAAGGAGATTAAGGTACATTAGCGGTCGTTCTACACATGATGAGCTCGGTGGAATAGGGCATTCGTTCGCCCGCCAAGAGCAGGGTCAATTCAATATGCAAGTGGAAATCAGGATTTCCCTGTTATAATAGTCCATTATACAGCTGATGGATGATGATTGTTTTGCCAATTCGCAATTGCAATTAGATTCTTGCTTTATGGACGTTCTATTTTTTCTTCTTTTACTAATGTAGGTCCTGGTATGAAGCGCTGGTAATCTCTTACCAGATGGGGAAATGAGAGAAGGAAAAAAAATACTTTAAGGAAACTGGTCGTGGGCCTGAGGCCATTTTCACACGTTGACTAATTCAAGCGAGCCCTTTTGTTTGGGAGAGATGAGAATGGGCATCTGACTCTGCCCGTAAACTTTAACCCTTAAAATCCTATTGTTCTTGGAGCTGTGTAGTGCTCTCTACTCTTGCCTGAAGTGACCTTACTCGCACAAACAATAGCACCAACGCTCCGGGTCTGGCATAAACAAACTTGTTTTGCCATCGCAGACAAATAAAGTCGATGGCCGTGCTAAAAGGCCACTAAAGAAGGGGATGAAATAAATAAATAAAGAGCAAAGCTCACATTATCATAATGTACAACCAGCAGCTGCGCTTATGAAAAATAAAATCATGGCAGCTAACACTACGCTCAAACTATAATGAGGGCAATAAAAATAAGGTGTTGGTTGGAAATAAATTAGAATTGTATACAAATGGATTGAAGAACACCACGGCCATTAGCACAGAGGAATATTGCAATTACAGCCAAGTCGGATAAATTACTTGTGCGCATATAGCCGGCCAAATGCTATTGGGTGGGCCAGCATATGTGAATTCATGCAACCAGTTCATCTCTCTCTCTCTCTCTCTCTCTCTCTCTCTCTCTCTCTCTCTCTCTCTCTCTCTCTCTCTCTCATTAAGTAATATCATTACGTGCCGTTTTTCTTTGAAGTCTTTAGAATTTTTGTCCGTACTATTTTTCTCAATATATTAGACTATATGGAAAAATAGTCTCCCTCATCAAACCTATTATAATTAAACATACTATTCCTTCACTTCCATTGAAACACACTCACACACACATACACACACTCACACATACACACACACATATATATATATACATACATTTACTATACTTTTAACTTATAGCCTATATATTTGTATGTGAGTGTGGTTGTGTGCGTACGTGCGTGTTTGTTTTTATGCCTGTGTACTCTTAAAAAAAAAAGCTATTCTTTTTATATTAGGCTACTCAATATGAGTGAAATTAGACTGGTGACTATTTCTTATTTTAGTAATGAAAGGTATGGAGAGAGTGTGTGAAATTTATTATTATCATTATTATTATTATTATTATTATTATTATATATATATGTGTGTGTATGTGTATGTTTATGAGGTACGTTTTCTATATAGGCCTATATATATATATATATATATATATATATATATATATATATATATATATATATATATATATATATATATATATATATATATATATATATATATGTATAAATGTATATATATGTGTGTATGTGGGTTTATCCCATACGTTTTATATCTATCTATCTATCTATCTATCTATCTATTTATTTATATATATATATATATATATATATATATATGTGTGTGTGTGTGTGTGTGTGTGTGTGTATGGAAATATTATGTTAGTATTCACACATGCTTGTGAATGTGTGGGAAACATTATTCTTAACATAACGTGCACATTGGTGAATACTTTTTGGTGTCATGATTAAAGGTATAGAAATAACGTTCGAAATATATATATATATATATATATATATATATATATATATATATATATATATATATATATATATATATATATATAGTATGAGTGTATGTATTATTAAGTTATTCTCATCCCACAGAATAGTATTTTTTCCACAATATATACAAAGTTAGTTCACTATAATGCTACATTGTTTCCGAAAGTAAAAGCTCACGTATGAGACTTAATTTGTTGTAGCTACCAATGCTAATTACATTGACCAAGCCGATAATTAGTTAAATGAGGCGGTGGCTTGCACCTCATTAGCCTCGGAGTCTCTTATTAGCTTACATCTGATTTTTAGAGCCTGACTTGTTTGCCCAGCTTCGAGTGAATAAGAAAAAGTTATGACTTTTATTACCGAAGCGCAAAACGCTTAAAAGAAAACTCTACTCGCTAATTATTCTGATTTGACTTCCTCCAACTTTTATTAAGCAATTTGTCGAATTCAAGGCCTTCGTTTTAACAGACTATTTTGAAGCCTTTGTTCTAACATTCGCTTTTTGAAGCCTTGGTCTAAGTAGTCGTATTTTGAAGCCTTTGCCCTAACGGTTCATATTGAAACTTTTTGTCTTAGAGGTCGATTTTGAAGCCTTCACGTTAGCTATTAATTTTGAAGCCTTCGTCCTACAATTTTATTTTGGAGCCTTAATCTTTGCCGTCAAATTTGAAGCCTTCGCCCTTGCGGTCGATTTTGAAGCCTTCGTCCTAATGGTCGATTTTGAAACCTACGTCTTAATGGTCGATTTTGAAGTCTTCGTCTTAATGGTCAATTTTGAAGACTTCGTTGTAGCGGTCGATTTTGAGGGTTTCGTGTTAATGGTTGATTTAGAAGCTTTCTTCTTAATTGTCGAAATTGAAGCTTTTGTCGCAGCGATCAATTTTGAAGCTTTCGTCTTGGTCGATTTTGAAGCGTTTGTCCTAACGGTCGATTTTGAAGCCTTCGTCTTAGTGGTCGATTTTGAAGACTTCGTTGTAGTTTTCTTCGTTGTAGTTTTTGATTTTGAAGCTTTCTTCTTAATGGCGATTTTGAAGCTTTTGTCTTAATGGTCGTAATTGAAGTCTTCGTCACAGCGGTCAATTTTGAAGCTTTCGTCTTTGTCGATTTTGAAGCCTTCGTCGTAGCATTCGCTTTTTGAAGCCATCTTGTTAATGGTCGATTTTGAAGTCATCGTCTTCGCCGTTTAAATGGTGTGATTGTTGGAGTAATTTAAGAGAAATTACAACGATGATATATTTTGCCCGATTAATAGAGCCTCTTTGAAGCTAAAGAGGATTGCCATCGCTACCTAGAAACTGCATAAACCTCGCCCTAATTAACGAGGAAATTCGCATGAAGCACTCAAGTGGCATGTAGTTTAGCAAATGCAGATTGCATTCCTGTATCTATGAAGTCTGGGGGTTTTATTTCAGCTGTATAATGAGATTCGTAAAGAAACAGACGTTGATATTCAATTACTCTTCCGCTTGAGAGCCTTCGTGGAATTTAGTAAATACGCAGTGGTAATTCTAGAATTGAATTTGTAAGCAGAATACGAACTGAAGAGAATTCACTCTATTAGCGTTTTTAAATTTTAAAATTACTCGATTCAGAGGACTGGGAGGAAATAATTCTGGAAAATTGTATAGTGATGTGCATGTCATTAGTGAATCATGTATCTATCTATCTATTTATCTATCTATCTATCTATCTATCTATCTATCTATATATATATATATATATATATATATATATATATATATGGTGTGTGTGGGTGGGGAGGGGGGTTGGGTTGAGCGCGTGCAGGTAATATTAAGTTAGTATTATCATAGTTACTGTTATCATGCATATACGAATTTTGGAAAACAATGGTAGCCTTGTGATAATAGCCTGTTTCTTGAATCAATAAACCTTATTTTATTCCGTCACAGATGCGTGAGAGAGAGAGAGAGAGAGAGAGAGAGAGAGAGAGAGAGAGAGAGAGAGAGAGAGAGAGAGAGAGTAACAGTAACATGACTTTTATTTGTATCTACATACGCGACCCGTCAGAGATAACTGCTAAATATTTAGAGATGTGTACGCACACGCATCCCCCTCTCACTAAAGTACGACTTCTCCCTCTCCATCGGCGTCAATGATCTTCGATGTCAGGATGCTAGAAAACTCAAAATTAATCAATTACTCCCTCTCCCCCTTACCCGAGGGAGTGGGAAGCTGAGCGTGAACTAAAATAGAAAAAGGCCTACATCTACATGTGTGTATGTATATATATATATATATATATATATATATATATATATATATATATATATATATATATATATATATATATATATATATATATATATATATTCCCACGGAACTGTATCTTCTTAGGTAGCTCCGAGATACATATCTAAGCAAGATTTGGCGAAACAAAGCAATTACTGCTCAAATCAATAAAATCTTTATAGCATTCTTGAATGGACGAAAGGCCAATTTAGGTACGGAAAGGGGGCCTCCGCTTCGCTAATTTACGTACGTGTAAAAACTTGGAATCCGGACTATTTGCTCAACTAATTCCTCTGGTCTCATTTAGATTCCCGTGAAATCCATCGCCAGACGCCTCTCTCTGCGTGAGCAGTCTATTCCCATTTTGAGATAAACAAACAAACGCTAATCCAGTCATAACGGAGCTGGGAATTGAGCGGGATTTAAGACAGGGGATTTACGTCAATAGATGGATTGAATCCCTCAAAAGCTGCTTGATGTTTTGTTTGCTCTTTGGAGACATGCGCTAAAGTGACCCGCTGAGGTCCCGGCCTGGATGTTGTTTTTATAAGGCTTAGTGTTCCCCATTGTTCCTCTGTTTGACAGAAAACAGAAGTCTGATCCGGTAGTTAAAGTCAGTCATTAAAAGTGTTCAAGATGTTACAGGGCGCATCAAGTAACATTGTTTCTCTTATTACCTCCGCCAGGAGGTTATGTTTTCGGTTCGGTTTGTTTGTTTGTTTGTTTGTTTGTTTCTCTGTTTGTCTGTCTGTCTGTGGACAACGTAGAGGCCACATTTCTACACGGAATCACTTCAAACTTGGCCAAGTAGTTCCCCAATGTGTATGGAAGAACTGATTAAATTTTGGTCAAGGTCACCCCAAGGTCAAGGTCACAGGGGTCACTGGTGTCACTATGACATAAGTGGCCATATCAAGAGACAGAAATAAAGCACTGACTTTTGCATAAGCCAACAGGGAAGTCCTAGTCCAGGCGCAACCCATGGGTGATGTTCAAATTTATAAAGGTCAAAGGTCAAGGTCATATTGGTGCATTATATCAATGTCATATTAAGTATCAGTGGCAAATGAACAAAGATCACTTGAAGGTCAAAAGTCAAGCAGGTCACTTGAAGGTCAAGGTCACGTGAAGGTCAAGGTCACGTGAAGGTCAAGGTCACCTGAAGGTCAAGGTCACGTGAAGGTCAAGTACATTTGAAGATCAAGGTCACTTGAAGCCAAGGTCATGTGAAGGTCAAGGTCACGTGAAGGTCAAGGTCACTTGAAGGTCACGTGAAGGTCAAGGTCATGTGAAGGTCGAAGTCACATCAATTCATGATTCTAGGACATATGGCGCTCTAGGTCACCTTGGCGGAGGTATGTCCTCTACGAGGACCATGTCCGCGTTCAGGACTTGCTCACTTGTTGTCACTGTAGTTGAAATAGACTAACATAAAAAAAAGAAAGTAGGCTTTAAGGACCTTAAATGATTGTCGCGTTATGGAAATAGGTAAATTATGAAATTTGGTAAGTCGAATTCACTCCATATTAAATGAGATAAAAAAATATAATTAGGCTGACTAAATCTCCATGTTGCTTTTCATTCGGAATTTTTGATTACATGCTTTGAATTTTTCTAAATATTTGTAATTTATGTTTCAGTTTCATATATAAGCTTCTGAACTTGTATATTATACTTGCCCCTTTATGGCTCTCTCTCTCTCTCTCTCTCTCATCTCCTCTCTCTCTCTCTCTCTCTCTCTCTACTACTACTACTACTACTACTAGAAATTAGAGGAAGGGGTTGGAAAGAATATTTGGTAGAGGGAAGGAAAATTATAGGCAGTAGTAGTTGTAGTTGTGTGTTTGCGCGTGTGTATGAGAGAGAGAGAGAGAGAGAGAGAGGAGAGAGAGAGAGAGAGAGAGAGGAGAGAGAGGCAACATAGTTAGACCTTGGCAGAAGTTAAAGACTTTAAGATTGTGATAGTACTCCGTGGAGGTTTTGTCTTCCTTTTTTATTAATTGCTTAAGAAATTTTGTAAGGGAAATAAGATTTTTCAAGTTTTCCGCTATATGAAAGTTATTCAAGTTCTAATTAATAGCCACTTCATATTTTCCTGCTAATTTTTTTGCATAATATCTTTTTATTCTTTTAATTTCAATGGCAATATTCTTTACTCATCTTGCTGAATTTATAAGGACGATGTTATTTGCATAAATATGCAGTCTCGTTTGCATAAATTTTAAACATTGAAAGCTACTATTTAAAAATATTAACTCGTAGCCGTCAGAATTTAATTTATTTTATATATTACAAATGGACTCGTGTTTAATGAGGGCGCGTAGGCTTTACCGACTAATTTATTTGTCTGCTAGATAAAAATGAATCCATTCATTTTTTTTATATAGCTGTGAGATGATCATGCTCTCAACCTAATATAGTGCAAGAGATTACTTCACTTTTTGTCCTACATGAAAACAAAAATGTATTTCTATTTTTATATATTTTGGGAAAGGCATTTAGTTATTCATTTAGGTACAGGTTTCTTGCTCCTTGAGCTTTAGGCCTACTAGGCATACACAGTATGTTTTGTGAACGTAGTGCAGTTTATAAAATGAAAATCAACATCCAGAATCTTTATTTGATTATGATTATTAAGAATGTGAAAGAATGCTTTACTAATTCTGCGTTTTTGATAATTTCATCAGGATTTAGCGGCCTGATACAAGCGGCAATGCGTCATAATAGATTCTCAGACCACCAAAGTAGTGGAATGAACTAGTAATTAGAAAAAAAGTAATTTAAACAATATCGAACTTGCTATTGAATAATTAAGGTTTAAAATTGGGATATATTGGGGATAACATGTCATTTGCGTTATATAACAGAGGTTATAAAAAAAAAGCTTGAGAAAAAATCGGGCTCGAAGAGTGATTGTAATAAGATATATCAGGATAACCACACAGACTCCTAAATATAGTGTGTGTGTGTGTGTCTATTATATATATATATATATATATATAAATATATATATATATATATATAATATATATGTATGTATATGTATATATATATATATATATATAACAGAATATAACTATAATATATATATATATATATAATATATATATATATATATATATATATATATATAAAATTATTCAGAAAAAGCGTTTCCTCGGTCCTTCTCTAGTATTCCGGAATTTGAGGTCTCATAAAGTAGCGTATTATTAAAGATATATGTTCCTATGTCTTAGATTTCCATTTCTGAGAGAGAGAGAGAGAGAGAGAGAGAGAGAGAGAGAGAGAGAGAGAGAGAGAGGGGGGGGGGTGAGGGGGAGGAGAGAGAGAGAGAGGGGGGGGACTTCTCCCCAACTTCTTCTTTCATGTGTAAGAACCCGCATGAAATATGACATTTGTTTCTCCTTACTACTGTAAGGCACACAATTATGAATGTAGTACAATAGCAATGGCGGGCTTTAAATCAGGGTAAAGATTTAATCTCTACGCCATCCGGACGGATGTCATAATGAGAGACAGATACGCAATCTTGCGTAGGATCGCCTTGGACGGACGTCGTAGACGAACTGCTTATCATTTTTATTTTTGTACTACCCCCAAACCCCCCCCCCCCACCTCTTCAGTCCAACCCGAGGATGCGTAGATTACGCGCGCAATACCCAGGAGACGTGGATTACGCCTTCCCTAATGGCCCTATCAAGGGCGGCTCACCTGCGGTATATTAGAAGGTATGGCATTGTTTGGTATTACTATTATGGCTAATTTTAGGCTTTGAATTTCATTTAATGTCCTTAGCGGGCGTCGTAGATATCCGGGGGATGGATAGCAAGACCGATTACGTCCATTCCTGGTGAGATCTGCCCCAGGGTAAAATTACGACGCGGACCTGAGGAGTCCTGTGGTTCCTGGAAGTCCTTAGAAAATACGGAAGAGAACTAACTCTTAGATTGAAGAATTCTTCAAGAATGAATATTCACTCTATTGAAAAATATGCAAAAGAGTAAAAGTTAAAAAGGGTAGAGTTGCAGATTAATGGATAATTATTTTAATGGGATAAGTGACTTGGAAGTAACGAGAGATAGCGAAAGATGAATATCTACAGAAGTATAGATACGCAGAACAATGGAATGGAAAGTAAAGAATTTCTTGATGGTATCGACAACATTCAGAACATTTTATTAGATTTTTAGAACAGTTAACAAAAACAGCCAAAGATAAATAAAGCTAAATTCTTTCTTTTTAAATCTTGCGTTGTGATACCGAAAGAAGCTTAGCGAGGCCATTATTCCTTTATTTAGTGAAGCGTTAATTTTTTTATATCTATTTACAGAAGAACCGTTGTTATCGCAATGGATCTTGATTAAATTTAGATTCGGTACGTTTGGACTATCTACATTAATTCTTTATGCGTGGGGACTTAAGAAGTAAGGTGTATCAGGTAGAGTCGTAATGGGATTATATTATTGGCAAATATATGTAAAAAAAAAAAAAATAGAGCGGTATGCGAGCTGAGGTATTTAGTGCCTCGTGAAATTTAAACAAGAGTTAGGGATATATATATATATATATAAATTATGTATGTGTATATATATACTGTATATATATACTGTATATATATACAGTATATATATAATATATATATATATATACATGTATGTATATATATGTATATATATACACATGAATATATTTATTTGTATATATATATATGTGTGTGTGTGTATATATATATATAATATATATCTATATATATTACACATATGATTATATATATATATATATATGTGTGTGTGGTGTGTGTGTCTGTGTGTATATAGATATACATCTATATCTATATATTTATATATATACAGTGTATATAGTATACATATATATATATTATATATATATATTATATATATTTGTTTTTGGAATTTGTACGAGAGATCAGCGGAAAGTTCTTAAGCAAGATCAAGGGAAAATACCAGAAATAACCAAAAACTAATTAAGAAAAAAATTGAAAATGAGTGTAAATCTAAGAGATATGAATCGAATTATCAGAACTATCCTAAACAATAAACACTTTAAAGACCCCAAGACATTTGTTAACACAATCAGGCCAAAATATAGGAGACACTAAAGAAAGGAAAATGCATCAAATTGAGGGAAACAAAACTTGGAGCAGGGTGCCAACAGATGTTTACTTTAAAGAATGAAAATGGAAATATATCAACAGTAGAAATGGGAGTGATAAAAATTGTAGAGGATTTCTAGACAATGCTATACTAAAGTGATATAAAGATAGCTTTGTCAATAGAAATAGTGAAGCACCAGAGCCGGAACAAAACGTAAACAGTAAATGAGGGCATTGAAATGCTTGAAAAGTGGCAAAGACACTGGAGAGAAGTTGGCCTAACAATTGATTTAATAATAGATGGAGGATATTTTATTGTAGTAAAACTTGTTGAACTTTACACAAATTGTTTGCAATGATGCTCTACAGTATAACTGCAGCATCTTCCATCATTATATTAATTCCCAAAAAGAGAGACATAAAAGACCTGAAAAATTATACCCAATAAGTTTATTCTCAGTAATATATAAAATATTTACAAAGATTATATTATCTTGAATAGAAAGAGAGCTAGACTTTAATCAACCAAGAGAGCAGGCAGGCTTCAGAAGTGGGTATTCAATAACTGACCATAACCATGTAATTAACCAGTTGATGAAAAAATCTTACATCATGATAAACCATTATGTATGGCATTTATAGACTATGAGAAAACTTTTAATTCTGTCAAAACTACAGCCATTATGAAAGCCCTTCAAAAAAACAGGATGTACAACAATCCCAAAACTACTTAAAGATGGTGAGGAAAATTCCGATTGAGAAAGGAGTGAGATAGGGAAACCCCATCTCTCCTGAATTAATCACAGCGTGCCTAGAAGATTTTATGAATCTAGATGGGAAAAATTAACAATGGAATATTAATGGGGAATACCTTAACAACTTAAGATTTACATTTGACAGAGTTCTGTTGAGTGAATCATTTGAGGAATTGCAAAATATGATAGACGATTTGAATATAGAAAACAGATATGAAGACGGAGTTAAAGAATTTTTATCTTACTTAAACACATTTATTCATAATTTTGATCGGTGAATTATACGTAACTGACCAAACCTCCAAAAAATGAGGTATGCAAGATTCGTCGCATATCATATTTAATTGTCATGATTATATGTTAACATTGCCTAATTATGGTAAACTTAGGAACACACACACACGGTTAGGCAACTACATATTAGTGCCTCCACCAAAATCAGATTTTGCGAAGGGTATGTATAGATTTTGCGAAGGGTATGTATTTACAAACGTCGTCATTTATATGTTTGTTTGTTTGCCTGTTAACCACTTTACACACAAACTAATGTACCGATTTTGACTAAACTTGGTAGTCATGTTGGGCATGACCCAAGGATGAATCTATAACATTTTGGATAAAGTAGATCAAAGTATAAGTGTGCAGAAGTACTTTAAATATAATCATAATGTTAAGTAAATGACTTAGTGGAATTGAGAGAAAAATAAGACTGCTTGGTGTGGCGAAGGTATGCTATATACTGAGTAGGTTCTAGTTATGACTGTTTGATTAGAATCCGCTGAATTAATATGAGTATTTAAGCTATTAAAATTCACGTACTTTATTTAGAAGTTCTAATATACTTAAGAAACTTGACAATATGGCATCTTGAAAAGAGCCAAAAAATTGTCAATTCCTTTCTTTAGTGGAATACAATCTACTTCTCAAAAAAAAAAAAAAAAAAAAAATGAAGTTTTGACCTACTTGTCCAATAAATTCAAATCAAATCTGACCTACTTGATTAATGAAATAAAATCAAGTTGAACCATGTCATCGTGCAATATTTGTGTCAAATATTTACATCCAAATTCCCTACCCGATTATCAGCTATGATGCAAAAAAAAATGTTGCATGCTTAAATTTACGGGAGATAAAATGCCGATTTTATCAGCAGCGTCTCATTATTTGGTACAGCGAACAATCAGGGTACATACTGCTACGGAGATTAAAGAGTTGCAAAAAAACTGCATTGGCACTTCCAAAAACAAAAGACTCCATCGACATGCAATCTCCTCTATTACATTCACTCCCCGATACAGACAGATACGGTCGGGGGTAAGATGGTAATCAGATTAACCCTATTATAAGTTCGCAGGGAACTACCAATTAACTGACTATCTGCTTAATCCGTTCCGTCACTTGCCTCTGACGCGAGAATTGTCTATCAATTTCGGTACGAATATTATATCCCTGTTCTCTGGCGTTAAGATGTTTACATTGGTATCTGGACTCGCAATCAGAGAGGATTATTAACGTCGGGCATCTCATTGCGACTCCCCGTGTTTCTCAGCGACCGAGAAATATCTTACACGAAAACAATGAAATAGTTAACTGGCCCCTGGGTATGGTTCGCCACAAATCCCACATGCACGTGTCACTGTAAATTACTTCAAAAAGGAAATAAAAACCGGTTATTTCATGGCATCATTCGAAAATTGCATGGAATTTGTTTGTGAATTGTCAATGGAACACAGGCAAATTTTAAGGGTAAGCAAATAGACCAAATAGTTTTAATTTTAGAAATTAGTGTATTAAGTATTATGAAGGTATCCTACAGCAAAGAACCACATTCCCTTACTTTAGAGTTGGGTGTGGGATCTGATACCCATTCAATCAAAGAGATTGGTACTTTTTGCTTATTGGAAGCTAAGTTATCTAAAACATCTCCTACCAGCACGCACCTATTTCCCAAAACCTCAAGAGGATATACTACACAAGTACTTTTACAGAAAAATCTCCCAGACTTCAGACACCCTTTAGCATCATTTTACAAACAAAAACTATTGATGTGCAGGAAGGGCACTTGTTATTAAGAATTTTTTACTGAAAGACATAATGCAGCCGATAAGACCTTTATCAGATAATAACCTCCTATTTTCGGGCAACGTAACTTTGCAGGTGACGTAATTGACACCTGAAGCCCCTGCCATCAAGAGATTAAACATTAGCTTGTTTGCGTGCGTGTGCGCCTCTGTGATTACTCCCGTTTTGGTTAACCTGGTAAATTTCACACTTTATGTTGATTGCCTTTGAAACTTGATTAGAGTCATTTCCTTAATGACTCCAAAG
>NC_090762.1:32941139-32948639 GCF_036898095.1 Palaemon carinicauda
TTCTCAAATGTAAAAGGAAAATCTGATGTTAGTTAAAATTAAAAGGCATTTAATAGACAAAATTTTGTATGTAAGCCTTTCTATATCATATATATTGAGGGTAAGTGCTATCACTAGAGTCAAAGCAGAACAAAGAGAACGATCCCCATAAACAGTCTGCCACGACTGGACTCTTCATCTTGGTCTAAAAGCGAAGGTTCTTCCTCCGGGCGCTATGAAATACCAAGCCATTGCGATAGCCGTTTGTTGTCGCACTGGACTTCAGCAGCTTCGTCACTTGACGTATAAACATTCCACGATCGACGAGAAAAACCTGAAAAATGACACTGAAATCCTCTTAGGCTGGTTTCAATCTCGACATTCATTCCGCTCACATTCAGGATCAGTTATAGGAGTCATTGCTAGGTTAATGGCTGTCGAGAGAGAGAGAGAGAGAGAGAGAGAGAGAGAGAGAGAGAGAGAATATCCTGTGATGTTCATAGTCATCTTGTGTGAGAGAGAGAGAGAGAGAGAGAGAGAGAGAGATGGGGGGGACTTCATGAAAAACCTCGTCCATATCAGTTTTACAACGACGGGGAATTTTTAAATTATAGCCCTGTCACCAAGCACGTGTGGGTTTTATGGCACACCTGAAAAACTGCAGCATTAGATACTTCTCCCCAGGGCATTGAATCCAATCCTTCAAGACACTAAGGTTGGTTTCATGGTGCAAATTATTTCCCGGGGGGAAAATAGTGTGTATTTGCTGTAATTTAGCAAGGATTCCACCCTAGTTGCTCATTGTTTATAGAACAATTCGTTAATTATATCACTATATTTCTTCAATTTAGTTTTTTTTTTATTTGGTGATTGATAAGGTTATAGGTGTAGCGCTTGCTATTCGTCAGTTTTCATAAGAGGAATTACGCAAGATTTTTTTTTTCTCAAGAATATTGGTTTGATTTGAGGTTTTATCGTGTTGGTTTATGTCATCTGTCGTGATTTCTACAAACACACACACAAATATATATATATATATATATATATATGTATATATAATATATATATATGTATATATATATACATATATATATATATATATATATAATATATATATGCATATATATACATACATATATATATATATATATATATGTATATATATATGTATATATATATATATATAGATATAGATAGATAGATAGATAGATAGATAGATAGATAATTATGTGTATTTATGTTTGTCTTTGTGGATGTGTGTGATGCAGAGCAGTTAAGAAAGTGTACATCTCCAAAAGAAAAAGAAAGGGAAAATGGAAGAACAAATAAAATTCTGACTTTTTTTCCTCCCGACAATATGCACTCCAATGCCATCGCTGAATGTTTAAAAAAAAAAAAAAATTGTGTTAAGAATTTTTTCAAGAATTGCATATAAAATAAATCAAATACGTTCAATGTTTAATATTTTTTTCAGGATGTAAAATACAATTGTCCAGTTCCGCCAAAACGAAAGGGCCTATAATCCAATAAGTCATAATAGGTAGGCGTGTAAATACCGCGACAATTTATTATAATTTATATTGACTTTTCATTGCATGGTATTACTTTAAAGTTCTCTTTCACACTACTTTGAATACAATCATTCCCTACGATTTTTTTTTTCAAGGTAAGAAATTACTTATTTGTCGAAACAAATTTTACATATTTCAATGATTTTGAATGAAAAAGAAACATTTTAGTACAGCGAAAGTGTTTATTGTGGAGGAGATAGAGACGTAAATCTCCTATATATCTTTGTATACACAATTTTCTCCTGTCTGACCGTGTTGTAGGTTATAAAGTGGTTCATAAAGCCTATAGAGTTAGTGAGGGAATAATTATGTTAGGTTGTCTTACAACTACTACTACTACTACTACTACTAGTAATTGTAGTTGTAATGTTTGCAATAGTGAGGAAATATATAGTCGGACGACGAATCGGTAAAGATATTCGTTCAACCATTTCTTCATCAAATTTCCTTTCCAAACGGCTGGTTGTGTTTCAAAACAAACAGGAACCCCCTAAAAAACCTATGCAAACGTCAATTAATCGAATGGATAAATCCATCAACTTGTTTATCAATTGCCCCAAAAGGTTAACATCAAGCCCTTACATTGACTGGAATAAACTACAAACACAATTTCCATAGCTACCTGCAAGTTCTGCCTCATTAAAGGGTCTCGAAGTGTGGTGTCACAGGAGGTCGTAGTGTCGTCCGAGAGTTTTTGACATCTTGTCGCCCATGTTTGGTTTATTTGATGATTCTGTCTGCGACATTACCTTTAATAGTAGCATGTGGAACGGCTCAGTGTTGGTTTTTTTTCTTGTAAAAGATGCCAAAAGATACCAAGATAAGCAGGTGGCCCTGTGACACTATCCTGACTTTCAATGCATAGATAAAACATCTGGGTTGAATTCATGATGAGGTAAATGAATGCTAAGGCGAGATTCTAGTTGCTGGCAAGATGAAACATCGACAGATCTCTAAAGATGGGGTCTGCGAATACTAATTATTTAGCTTATTAGAAATATCTGATGGTTTTGGGTTCATTATAGAGATAACATTTGAGGGAGCGGTTGCCAAATGCTGGTAAGAAAATGCAGATACGGCTGATTTCCCATTCATCTCCTTATCAGGGCCTTATAACTTTGGGTTCATTATGACACCTTCTTGACCACCAAATGATTGGAAGAAAATGTTAATATTGCCATCTAATGATCAGTCTTACGATATACACAATTTCACGATTTCATCATCTCTATATGAAGTGGAACAGTATAGTGAGAAAATTCCGATTGAGGTAGGAGTTGGACAGGGAGACGCCATTTCTCCCAAATTATTCACAGCATGCCTAGAATTTTTTTAATATTTACATTAGCGGTACAAACAATAAGCGAGTGCCAGCGAAAAATTTGCTATTTTATAATGATTTTATCCGTGAATATCATAATCAGCATCTTCTTTGAGTTTAATCCTAGAATCCACGTTAATAGGTGATCTGGAGAGCAGATGGTCGTTCGACATATTTATAGACCAAATGCAATACTGTTACGCAGCGTAACTATGCTTATAAGAGTATTCGGTGTGAGCCGCGTCTAGAAATTAAATTGGAAGTTTCCCAAAATGGGCCTCAAAGCCATTTGAGTCAGTTCCTGATGCTCATGAAGATAGATCTTATCGTCTCGTTTATCGGACGGCGTTAGAGCTGCTTATCTGGTTATGAGCTGAAAGGCAGCTACTTAAATCAAAATAGTCTTATATTTGTGTTTTATAGAGTGTTGTGGTTGCTTTTATTCTCGGTAATAATATTTGCATGAAGGTTTTGCTGCAGACTTGTGCGTTTGTACTGAAAAGTAATTTGTGGTGATTGTTGGTTATTACTGTTAATGCTTAATAGATTAAGTAGATAATTGATATATATTAATAAAAGTAAGCGAGGTAGTGAAAAATACTAATTATAGATAACTTGAGAAGTTATCATAATATTATTGAAAATATATAAAGGTGTGATATAGATGTTTTTGTCTCAGGCTGTGTAGTATTCGATGTAGTATTTTGATATGCAGTACCATATATCTAATTAACAGACGTCGGCAATGAAAAAAAAATTAATTAATGACTTTGATGAATTATTTATAAGAGTTTGTTAAAAACCTGACGCCTTGGTCCATATAGTATAAAAAGTGGCCTGGCAATAAACGTTACAGTCAAAGCTTATTCCCATTGTTTCTCTATTTTTTTTCTATCTCCTTTATTTTATGGGTGTAAAGCCTCCCATCCCCTCTTGTACATATCTTCTTCCTTTATTCCACAAATGAGGAAGAGTAAAGTTATTGAGATGGTTCATAAGTGTCTTCCGGGTGTAAAACAAACCAGAACTTCAGTTGTAACTTTGATAACTTTATACATACAACAACAAATGAAGCCGTTTTTAGTCTACTGTAAGGCAAAACCTCACACATGTCAATTCATTTATGGAGTTTAACCAGTTTTCATTACCACGCTGGCCATTGCGGGTTGGTGATGGTGGGAGATTTTCGTCTAATCGCACATAGGAAGCTAACTTAGTATGAGTGGCCCTGACTGATACAGCTTTGCTAATCATGGTGATACTCAAACGTTTTCACCACGTAAAGGTATCCCTACTCAGAAAGGAATATATATATATATATATATATACTGCATATATATATATATATATATATATGCATGTATATATTTATATATATATATGTATGTGTATGTATATATATATATATATATATATAATATGCATGGATGAATGATATTAGCCTCCTCATACACCCTCCGCCAATCACCGTTATCTTGCAAGTACTTGTGCGATCCCTAGGTATTAAGAACATTCCTTTCCAGTATATCTTTCATACAATATATTAAACACTTTCTAGCAATTCACATCCTCCTGTTTTTAGCAATTTTTCTCCTCCGCCAAGGTTACGTTTTCACTTCTGTCTGTTTGTTTGTCACCAGCCTAACTCAAAAAGTTATGAATGAATTTTGATGAAAATTTCAGGATATGTCCGAAATGTTCTAACTTAGAAGTGACTAGATTTTGGCGGTGATCCGGATCACCATCCGGATCTAAGCTAGATATTGAACAGTAGATTGATTCACGGTCAGCATATGAAAGAGGGAAAGCTTGGACCATAGACTTGAGTAAAATGCTGACAATCTTCATTGGCGGAGGTCTGAAATTTATGATTGCTCCTTCTACATGTACATAATGCACTTTTCACCCTTAAATAATATGTTATGAATAATATAGTTTAAAATATATGGTATATATTTTTAAGACTGTGTATAGAAAAGAGTCAATATGCTTCATAATGTTTTGATAGTTGTGTATAGAAAAGAGTCAATATGCTTCATAATGTTTTGATAGTTTTTTGTCTTCTTGATGAAGATTGTCAGTGTAATATCCTACTTCTTACAAATCAGAATCGACACCGATTCGCTGACAAGTAAGAATCGCCTAACTCGCTATTTACTCAAATTTATTTATGAATATTTCAACCAATCGAAAGAAATATGTAAATTCGATTAGGTATTAAAAATATAATGGTACCATTCAGCCTCGCACCCCCATCCACCTCCTCTTCACGCAACCCCTTCCCCTCCCCCCCCCTTAAAAAAAAAAATAAAAAAGACCGTTCGTTCGTCCCTGTCTCATGGAAATCATCCTCATCATATTCATGATCTGATGGGTATCTAGTTGATCAAGATACCGAAGACACCTCAACTCTCGTTGATAGATGATTCGATAAACTAAATAAGTGCGCGAAGGTCTTATCTGTGCTCGCATCTGTAACACCAAAGATCTTTATAACGACGTTCAGTTTGGAGATATTTGGTTCTGGAGGTTACTCTTATGGAGTGGGGGGCGGGGGGAAGGGGGGGGGGGGGTTACATTTATACAGTTCTTAGCTTGATCTCGTTAGTTACTTGGAGTCACTCTATTTGAATTGTTTTGATAAATCTCTTTCTATATAGATAGATTATACAGGAAAAATATTCATTGATTTTTTTTTTTTTATCAGATGGTTAACTGCCGATGTAGAATACAAAATTTACATGATTTTTTTAGTTTAGAGAATCAAGTTACCTAGAATGGTTTCATAGCTACATAGGAAATTATTAATAATTTATTAATATCATAATTCAAAAGGACATTATCTATAGGCCTGCATTAGGGAAAACACTTAATATAATTAATCTGTAAATCACAGATACGATAAATTCTCACGATCATAGTTGGACAACGTATGGAAATTTTACAGCACGCTTAAATTTGTTACATCAACGAACAGTGTCTTCCTCCGTTTCTTAAATAACTCCGGGAACCACATAAGTATGTCAAGGAAGTATGCTTAAACCCTCTAATCCTCGAAGGAATTTGGATTTTATTTCTTTTGTAATTAAACAGAGAAAGGTTTAAAAATAGCTGAACCATTCAAGGTAATAAAAGTAATGTCTTTTTTTTTTCTTTTTTTTGGTTCGCGTTACTTCTTTGGAATTTATTCTGGGTTTTATATGGGGATTACACCCTCATAAAACTCCACATTTCTATCAGGAAATCATTTGGAGGTGTTCGTCTTTAGGTGATAGGGCGCATTAGATATGTCGCAAGACATTTATTGAGACTCAGACTTGTTTGTTTCATGTTGAATGATGGTCGAGTTATTTTTTGATGTATATATATATATATATATATATATATTAACGAGTAGTTGTATAAGTATTTATGCTTATATATATATATATATATATATATATATATATGTATATATATACAGTATATATATACAGTATATATATATATATATATATATATATGTATATATATATATATATATGTATACTGTATATATATTATATATATATATATATACTCATATTTATGTATATATATGTATAAATATATATATGTATATATATATGTATATATAGTGTATATATATATATGTATATATATATATATATATATATGTATATGTATGTATGTATGTATATGTATATATATATATATATATATATGTATATATGTATATGTATATATATATATTATATATATATATATATATATATATATATATATGGTTTTGCTTAAGAAGTTTATAGTTGCCTATTTTTCACTGAGAAAGATGACAAGTTGTTAGAAGGGCCATTTCTGTGGGAGGCCTTGCCATATATTTCCTTATATTAGACACTACAGCAGGGATGGGAAATGTGGCACAACTGTAAATCTCGGGGAAGTCTTGTCCCTTTGTAGATGGACAATTGATAAGGTAAATTCTATTAATATCAAAAGGTTAAACAACCTTAGTTCAACCCTCATTTGTCAAAACTATTCATTGTTTATATTTTGCTTATTTCTTAAACATTTAGATAATATTGGTCTCAACTGCTACTATTGAAACATTCATACCTATTATACATACCTTGTGGAAATCAGCCATGTTTCAAACACTGTTCTATCTATTTATGGTATGGAAATTGACCGTCTTTGAATCTTAACCTTAATTTCACTTTAAGAAGTATTACAGTAAAGGCTTATTAACATATTCCACAATCAACTTGATTATAATATTGCGTTAATACTTGCATTAACGTTTTAAAATGGTTTCCTAGAAACTGCTTTTTATATCCTTGTAATCAATATCCTCATTATATATTATGACGCTGGTCTTTTCTACTTCCTCCTCTGATATTATAATTAACATCTTGCCCTTTGCATTTCGAAACTATATATTTAATCTTTAGAGTTACGTAATCTGATATCGACGACGTACATTTTCTATTAAACTTTGATCTCTGCACTTAAATTTGACCACTAGAAACTTGCAACTTTATCAAAGTAATCAACAAACTATGGACAATCAATATATAGGTAATATTTTTTATAGTGTTCCAGCCCTATTACGTCAAGATACACATTCTCTATCAGAAGTCATTGCCATTC
>NC_090762.1:32953639-32958639 GCF_036898095.1 Palaemon carinicauda
TATAGAGTACGTTTGAATACTCAAATACAACTAAACAGCGTGTATAGTACTGACAGCGTCTCATAATGGCCAGGCAGGCTGTGATTGTTGCTAATTAGAGTGCTCGAGAAGACGATTCCAGATAGCGCGGAAATGCTCTACGGCGACGGCTGATAAAAGTCCCCTTGAAATATGGCCGGGAACTCAAAACTTGATCACATCGAGGGCGAGGTAGTGGCTGACATACGGGACAAATTAGCCATAAAGGATTCGATAAGGGGCGCTGAGGCATGTGAAAACTCCTGTAAGAGGAAGCGTACAAGCTCGGACGCTTGTTAGGACGAGCCCTCGGAGGGAAAAAATGACAAGACAGACTCTCCCTCGGAGCTGGGCTATCGCGTAAGGCGACCCTCTTGTTAACGATCTGTCGAATAAGATAAGAACTAAAAGTAAAAACAGGTAAAGCTTGTACAACTGTTTGGTCCAAGATGCTAATGGTTCGTCTTCTGGCGGATCTCCCTGATATAGCACAGCCGAGGTTGTGAGTCCCGGTTTCACTATCGATGACTGATAAAGACGCCCTCTTGTTTTGATAAGATATTCGTGCTAAGATACAATCGCTGTCAGAGTTTAGGGGATATGCACCAAGCATGTTTGTGGATCTGTAAAAGTCCGACTATGGACTGTTCTCCTTTTTTCTCTATTTCTTTTATATTATTATCATCGGTCGACCTTCAAGACGGGCTGATAAACCCTGCAGAGATTTTTTTTTAGGTGTGCTTATCTTTTAAACGTTATTTTGTTAAACGAACTTTATGGTTAAAAGAATTTAACTTGCATTTTGATTAGATTTTTTAACAAAATGAACTGGAGTCAACGTATCACTGAGTACCATCTGCTTCTTGAAATCATCTTACTGATTAAGATTTTTCTCTCTTCTCTTTAATCAACGTTTTATTTCCTATATTTTGATAATTGTAGAAATAACTGATGACTATGCAATGTCGCGTCACTCTTTACGTGAAAAGTTATTGGAAAACTTAAAGAAAATTTAAGCTTAGCAACACCGTAATTTGTAATTTGAAATTCTTGACCATTCCAATTTAAAAAAAAAAAGAAAAAAAAAAAGACTAAAAGTAATATAAAAATAAATCACCAAGTGAAGCGGCCGTAATGAATTCCTTTTAAACCGTAGATAGATTTAAGAATTAATACAGTTAATTTGTATGAATTTAACCCCTCAAAAAAGATGATATGCAGGGCATGTGGTAGCCTATTGAAAATATCAATGTCTGGCAACATGCTAAACAGGAGTTGGAGACCCGCTCAAGTTCGATAGTCTCTAGTCATGATTGCAACCTCACCATCCTTGTGAGCTAGGGATGGAGATTTTAGGGGAGCCTATATGTCTACTTGTTGAATCATAAGCAGCCATTGCTTTGCTCTCCCTGCTTTTAGCCTAATGGAGTTGGGGGGGGGGGTGGCTTGTGGCTGATCATATCTAGGAGGATTATTCCTTCAAGGATCATATGTGTGATATTCATGGGCGACCTTCTTCTTCTTCTACATCTTTTCCCACTTCTATGTGCGGTCGATGTTTCTGGTCAGCTTTCTCCATTTACCTCTGTTTCATTCTGATTATACTCACTGACCATAGTTGTTTTGGCTAATTTTCATGGCCGGATGCCTTTCCTGCCGCCAACCTTCCCCATTTACCCACGATTGGGACCGGCACCAAGTTGAGGCTATTGATGGGCGACCTATAAATGGAAGAATAAACTAGAAAACATTTGGATCAGACATAGGATCGGATTATCTAATTTTGGTACTAATGTTACAATAGAAATTCTTGATTGGTTGAAAACAGATATTCATTAATTGCTTATCCGTGTAACACATCCTGATAGATGCTATATGAATATTTTCATTTGTGGAATGCATTATTGAATTGTTTAGTTGTGTGCTACTGTTTTTGTGTGTTGGTAAAGCTAACTAAATGTAAGTATAATGTACGCGTTCATTATGAGCATAGTGAGGCTTTATTGTACATCTTATCGTTGGTTCACGCACATCTGCGCATGTATGTGTTTCGGTAGTAAATTGATATTGCCAAATAAATTTATAGATATACTTCCTGGCTCGTACAGTGGTAACGTGTTTGCCTAGCATTCGCGTGTCAGCAGATCGATCCCCACCCGGGATCGTGAGTTTAAGCTGTTCACTGGGGAGGCCACTGCTGTGGTAGGGCACCAGTGTGGGGGGTTGGGCTTGCCCGGCTGAAGTTCTGGTGAGCATCTATTCTGATTGAACTGCAACTGAAACCAGACACCTTTTAACCTTATATTAATGAAATAATCTACAAATTTATTTTATATCAGAAAGGGGACTACTGTCGAGTGCATGCACTGAAATTAGTAAGTTTTATTTTTTCGTTAATGTATAGCACAGTCGGGGACAGGACAGGTTGGTGTGGCCTGATTGGTAAAGTCTCTGCCTGGTGTTTCCCAGTCGGGGGTTCGAGTCCCGCTCAGCCTCGTTAGTGTCTGCAACCTTACCATCCTTGTGAGCTAAGGTTGCGGGGTTTGGGGTAACCTATAGGTCTTTCTGCTGAGTCATCAGCAGCCACTGCCTGGCCCTCATTGCTCCTAGCTTGGGTGGAGAGGAGGCTTGGGCGCTGATCATATAATATATGGTCAGTCTCTAGGGCATTATCGTGATCACTAGGGCAATGTCACTGTCCCTTGCCTCTGCCATTCATGAGCGACCTTTAAAACCTTTAAAACTTAAAAGACTGACCCTCTCCACCCAATCTAGCACCAGGGAAGGCCAGCAGTCTCCTCCAAACCCTCCCATCCCTAACTCTAAAGGCTTGTGAAGTTACAGGCACTACTAGATGATCGAACTCAAGCTGGTCTCGAACTCGAACTTCGGTCCAACAGATTTCCATACACGGACGTTTCTAATAGGCTACCACAATCGTAAACCGTAATTTAACAATAAGAAAAAAAAATTGTAAGATGGTAAATAGTCATGAGACTCGAGGAAGTGATTTCGTTGACTGATCATCTCCGGTTCACTTTGATTTTTTGCTTTTATTGTGAGAAAGCATATTTTTCATGTCATCAAAATATATTTCATCGCTATTACTTGTATAATTCTGAATAATAAGTGATGGAATTTAATCCGAATATCTTCATTATAGATGAAAACCTTTTTGGCCCTAATCAGGGTACTTGTATTAATATTTTGTCTCTCTAGATCTCACAACTTTCATTTCAAGTTTTTATTTTGTGAAGAAACAGTGTATTTAGTTATTTTGTTTACCGTATCATTAATATTGCCGCCGTTCCTATTTTGTGTTTTATCGTAAAGTATCTTAAAAATAAGATTTATGGCGACAAAAACTTGTTGTTTCCTGAATAAATTCCTTTATCGGATTACACGTGGATCATTAGCAACCCGATTCTAGGATTCAGATTATAGACTTGTTTTGTTGATTAGTTGTGAAACCATAGATGTACTATGAATAATTCTATGCTGTTTTAGGGAGAGGAAGTCATTATCTATAAGATGAATGACTATTTATTTCGTAACGATTTTCCTGAACATCTTTATATGGTGGAATGTTTCTTTACAAGACGGGATGCTATTGGGCTTGGCTGAATCATATCATATATTATTAGGGCTGTGGTGGCCGATGTGGTAACGTCCCTGACTGGTGAACGCCAGACTGGGGGTCCAGTCCCGTTCAAACTCGTTAGTTTCTTTGGTCGCTGCAATCTCACCATCCTTGTGAGCTAAGGATGGGGGGGGGGGTTTGGGGGAGCTTATAGGTATATCTGCTGAGTCAGCAGCAGCCATTGCCTAGCCCTCCTTAGGTCATAGCTTGGATGGAGAGGGGGCATGGGGTGCTCATCATATGTAATATGGTCAGTCTTTGGGACATTGTCCTGCTTGATAGGGCAATGTCACTGTTCCTTGCCTCTGTCATTCATGGGCGGGCTTTAAACCTTCAAGTGATAGTTTAAAATGCTGTACAATTTCATTGTCCATAAGTGAGTAATACCCGCCATAGGAGGTACACAGTACCTGTACAGTATATCTGCATTTATCTTGGTGTGATTTTAATATTATTAGAAGGAAATGGTCTGGTCTGGCTCAAGAGATAATCCTTATTGTCCATTTTTTTATTTATTAATTAATTAATTTATTTATTTTTTTATTTATTTATTTTTTTTTTTGAAAAATCAGTAGCTTGAAATTTCGGTCAGGAATTTGTGTTGTTTTGATAGACATTAAAGAAAATGGATTTTGGTTGTGGAATTAAAAATTGACACTAAAATGGACTTCTTATATTTTCTACCACCTTATTTTCTTTGAATTTCGAGAAAATTGATTAGCTGCAGTATCTTTCCTAATCTGAAGGATCGGTTTGAGTCTGGCGGTGTTGACATTAGTTTTCATCTCTCTCTCTCTCTCTCTCTCTCTCTCTCTCTCTCTCTCTCTCTCTCTCTCTCTCTCTCTCTTTTATTCTGTTGGAAATCAATATTTTGCCTCTTGGAATTATGAAGTTTATTAATAGGACTTTTAAATCTCTGGTAATATTTGAGCTATTCAGTGGAGAGAGAGAGAGTATGAAATGAACATAGAAGCAAAATCAATCTAATTCCTTTGAGAGAGAGAGAGAGAGAGAGAGAGAGGAGAGGAGAGAGGAGAGAGAGAGAGAGAGACTTTACTCAAGAAAGAGATAATATATTCGATGTTTTTTTTCTCTCAAACAAAGGAATCGTTAACTGACACAGGCGCCATTACCTTCGTATTGGCGTTGCTGTCAGCTCGCATTTATTTATGTAAAACCGGGAAACTTGTACTAGCTTCCAAATTTAGAGTAAATTCCTCTTCTTTTTTTCTCTCTCTCCTCTTAATCAATTAGGGATTTTTGGATGGTAGGAGAACGCGAGTGGGAAGTTGACTGATACTTTTTATAGAAATCAAATACCTGAAATACAATAGTGAATATT
>NC_090762.1:32963639-32973639 GCF_036898095.1 Palaemon carinicauda
TCCAGTCAAATGCTGCAATACATATCATCCAGTCAATTGCTATTATACCTGACATCCAGTCAATTGCTGTAATACCTGTCATGCAGTCAATTGCTATAATACCTGACATACAGTCAATTGCTGTAATACCTGACATCCAGTCAATTGCTGCAGTACCTGAAATGCAGTGAATTACTGTAATACCTGATATGCAGTCAATTGCTGCAATACATGACATGCAGTCAATTGCTGCAATATCTGTCATCCTGCCAATTACTACAATACGTGACATGCAGTCAATTTCTGCAATAACTGAAAGGCAGTCAATTTCTGCAATAACTGAAAGGCAGTCAATTTCTGCAATAACTGAAAGGCAGTCAATTTCTGCAATAACTGAAAGGCAGTCAATTTCTGCAATACCTGAAATGCAGTCAATTTCTACAATACCTTGCATCCAATGAATGACGGCTAACTACCAATCAACGCTTTTACAGTAGTAGCCATTAGCGAAAGAAGCGAAGAGCGTGTTTCCCGAAGCCAGTTGATGGACGTCGGCCATCGCCTTATGAAATGAGGACGACATAATAAGTTCGTGTTAACCCGACGCATTGAGGTAGCTAATTTCTTTAAAGTAACCCAGCCTGCGTATTATCGCAAGCATCTCTCTATGCTAAAAGCAAATCAATTTCTGATCTGAGTCCTGTTTAAATTGACAGCCCCCCTCTAAACCTCCTTCGTGTTCATGCCCTGCATAGCTGGGTAAATTATTTTGGTCGTAGCACGTACCCAAGCACGCAATATTTGATATGCCAGAGCAGTTATGAACTCACATTCACTCGATAGTATTTATTTTTTTTTTATCAACTTTTAAGTTTATATTAATTTTCGTTTATTTTTTTTTCTCGTTGATGAACACAAAGGCAGGAGTCCTCAATGTTACTGTTTCATGTACATGACAATTAAGGATTATTATTATTATTATTATTATTATTATTATTATTATTATTATTATTATTATTATCAGAGCTGCAACCTCAGTTACAAAATGGCTTCAATGCCAGGGACTCCAAAAGGGAACCAAGTTCAGTATGGAACAAGAAATAGAAAAGTAATGACTAAACTATATGAACTAAGTAAAAGGGACTAACAAATGACATAGGCAGTGAAGAAAAGATAAAATAAAGGAAATAAAGCGAAGCAAGGTTTAGAACTCTGTTTAAGCTTTAAAATCTCCATCGATCCAACAAAATGATTCGGAAAATCACTGATAGAAAACTGTCCTGCTTTGAACCTATCGAGAGAAATACTTAGATAGTCAGTATCAATTACATATCTAATTGCACTTGGTGTTCTTTGATTTTTTTTTTTTTTATCATGGCAAAGAAATTTTACTTCGGCAAAGCCATCAGTGCCAAAGTGAAGGGAAGGTCTATTTAACATTCATTTTAATTTTGTGATAATTTAGATTCTTTATTTTCTTCCATTTTTCAGTTCTTCGTTTACCTATCAGTAATTTTATGCTTAGTACAGTTTGCCGTATGTAAGTTTACTACAGCTCTCGGAATTTGAAGTTAAACGCACTCACATATTTGTATATAATTATATATTTATATGTATTACAGTATATATATGTATATATATATATATATATATATATATATATATATATATAATGTATATATATACATATATATACACATATATTTATATGTATATATTATATTTTATATTATATGTATATATAAATAAGTGTATATATATATTGTATAATTATTGTGTATATATATGTATGCATTTGCATATATATTATATGTATATATAGATAAGTGTATATATATTGTATAATTATTGTGTATATATATGTATGTATTTACATATATATTATATATGTGTACATATCTATAAATATATGCATGTATTTATATATATTTATATACCCACATATAAACAAATATGGAGAGCTTTTGATAAACATAATGAGATTATAAAAATCAAAGCTCCACTTTCTCTAAAAAGAAAAGTATTTAATCAGATGGTCCTACCACTTTTAACTTATGCATCAGAAACTTAGTCTAACAGAAGCCTTCAAACATAAGGTAGTTACAACTCGAAGACCCATGGAAAGACTAATTAGGGGAATAACAGTAAGAGCAAACTGGAGTAGAGGGACATTTTAACAACATGTAAGAAAAAGAAATGGACATTGGCAGGACATATAAGAATGATAGTTAACAGATAGACATTAAGTATAACAAAATTGGTCCCTAAAGATTACAAAAGAGGCAGGAGAAAGGAGAGAAGACGATGAGTTGACGAACGAAAAACGTTTGCGGTCGCAGACTGGCATTGAAAGTCCATAAACAGAGGGAAGGGGGAAAACCATGTCTGAGGCTTTGTTCTGCAGTGGACTAGTAGCGTCTGTTGATGATATATGTGTGTATATATATATATATATATATATATATATATATATATATATATATATATATATATATATATATATACTATATATATATATATGCATGTTTGTGTGTGAATGTATGTTTCTGCCTTTAACGTTGCCACTCACAACACACACACACACACACACACACACACACACACACACACACATATATATATATATATATATATATATATATATATATATATATATATATATATGTATGTATATACACGCACTCATTCACGCATATACACACATATAGTTATACATATATATATATATATATATATATATATATATATATATATATATATATCTATATATATATATATATATATATTACAACCTGCGCCATTGGCTATACTAAAACCTGATCAGTCTCACTATCCGTGACCCACCAGACGGTTTCTCAAACATGAAAGGCCACCGACAACCGTCTCATTTGATCGCCGTGTTCATAAATTCCTTAATAGGGTAGTTAAGTGTCTACGACAATCTCCATTCCATCTGCTTGTCAACGCTGATAGCATCTTTGAAGTAAATCTCCGTTGCGTGATGCATCTGGAAATCGGATTTTTTTTTTTTTGGGGGGGGGGGTTAAATCCGCATGGGAGAAGATTTAACGCAGATTTAATACATTTTCTGATATGAAACAGGTGTTTATAAAGCTTGCAACATGACTTATGGTCAGGGATATTCGGTAATGGGTCGTATTGATGTTCATAAGCTAAGATAGTGCGTTGTAAATTATCTCTTTAAGATAAACTTTGCTTAATGTTAACAAATATTACAATCTCGTTTTGACATTGGTTGATATTCACAGATGATTACAATGTTCATGTGCAGAATAAAACACCACATTAACAGAAAAGAATTTTAAGGTTTTAAAAACGTGTTTTGTTTTAAAACGATATACTAAAAGTCTTAAATCAGGTTTGAGTAAATACACTTGTTTTGGAGTTTATGTTTCTTTATATTACCATGGAATCTCTTGCATGAAAAGGAAGAAAGTATTGCATGATTTTTATGTGCATCGTAATTTGTATAAAAAAATCTGAGCGTTAATAATTTTGGTAAATTATTGATAAAAATTCCCTGTAAATGAAGGTGAATTGAATTACAAGCAATATTTACATTTGGAATTAGTTGTTAAATAAGAAATAAGTAAAGGACTATATGATATTAAAATGTAGCCATAGTTTGACGAGGGGCAAATGAAAAAGTTATAAGATTTACACTTCAACAATAGATCTGTAACTGTTCAGGGAAGAAAACGAGTTATTTAACTTTGCTGTAGTGTTCAAGTATAAAAATAAAGATAATTTATGCGAACTATGATAGTTATTCAAATATAAAGGAAATAAATATTTGATTAGGAATTTGACAATGTTACGAGGTTTTTGTCAGAATGGATCATTGGGATTTGTAAAGGATAAAACTAGTAATAATTTCCAAAAAATTAAATGTATTTTTTTTTTTTTAAATATAAACGATGTTCTTTCATGAAATAATTATCGACCGCTTTTGTAAACCATAAGTCCAATGGGCAGTAATAGATATTTGAATATATATATATATATATATATATATATATACTATATATATATATAATATATATATATATATATATATATATATATATATATATTCCTGATATTTAGAGAACAAATAATTTTTTATTTTCTACATTCAAAGGGTATCTTCTCATGAAATAAATTAAATTACTTATCAATCGATGCTATAAACCGAAGATGGAGTGGTAGCCACAGTGATTGATGTTCTGAAAAATTGCTCATAATATTTTGAGAAAAAATAAATTAGATATTTTTTTTTATAAAGTTATGTTAAAAGACCTCTTGATTTATAATTTTTTTTTCTTATATTGTAAGCCATCCCGTCGTCTTGCTAGCGTCTTCCCAGATCGTTCAAGATCACCCATGGCAGTAGCGCGTGATCGAATTTTAAATGCTTCTGGAAGCTATCAACGTTAACATAAGGGTCGTGATGTAAAATTCTACGTGTAAATTCTTATAAGAGGAAAATCGTTTAGTTATACCACGGGAAAAAGTTTAGGTGAAGTTGGAGAAATATTTGGTTATAGAAAAATGTATAATTGAATACGGGAAAAATTTAGGACCGTAGATGGAAAAAATATAGAATTTTACAAGGGAAAATTTAAAAAACCATGAAGAATTTTATAAGGGAAAATTTAAAAAACTATGAAGAATTTTATAAGGGAAAATTTAAAAAACTATGAAGAATTTTATAAGGGAAAATTTAAAAAACTATGAAGAATTTTATAAGGGAAAATTTAAAAACTATGAAAAATTTTATAAGGGAAAATTTAAAAACTATGAAGAATTTTATAAGGGAAAATTTAGTATTGTATGCGGGAAAAATCATGGATGTATTTTGAGGGGAAAATAGTGGATTGTATAATGGGGGAAATATCAAGATTGTATACTTGAATACGATAAAAGTCTGGGACCGTAGATTGAAAAAATATCAAGGATTGTATACGTAAAAAGATCTAGGATTTCATGCGGGAAAAATACAGGATGTATGTGAATGGAAAATAGAGGATTGTATATGGGGAAAATATGAAGATTGTATGCGTTAAAAAATCTATGATTTTGTACTGGAAAATATTGTCATATATGTATTAGGTATAATTATGCTTATCATAACTGTAAACGCATTAATTCCAGAAAAAAAAATGAAATTAATCTAAATTTGCTCATGGAGTCGAATCCAAATTTCTTAAAAGGAATCTCTCGTATTTACCTAAGGTGGACTTTTATGGAGATTTCGAATTGATAATCTGTTTAAAATTTGTTTATAATTAATTTAGAATCCGACGGAAGAAATGAAAATAAACCTTTTTAAAAAAAAAAAAAAAAAAAAAAGAATCTGATGATCTTACTTTTGTAACATTGAATTTCCTTAAATTCCAGAACTATTAGAGACAAGATTTTAAAGAAAATTATATAGGTATCATAAATAGAGTTGATTTAATTATAGTGCTTAAATGAGGATGTTTATTTATACATTTGTGTATTTGGTACTCAAGACATAAATGGGTGATTGGCAATGTGCAAATATGTCTCACAACATGTAAGTGTTGATAGACTAATTCTCTCTCTCTCTCTCTCTCTCTCTCTCTCCTCTCTCTCTCTCTCTCTCCTCTCTCTCTCTCTCTCTCTCTCAAAATAAAGGAATAAATAAATAGATAGATAAATAAATGGGTGTCAAAACAAATTCTCTCTCTCTCTCTCTCTCCTCTCTCTCCTCCTCTCTCCTCGCTCTCTCTCTCTCTCTCTCTCTCTCTCTCCTCTCATCTCTCTCTCGTTCAGTGCGCTACAAAAACACTCGCTTTAACGCTGTTTATCGCTCCTGATCCGCCACTATGACCAATCTTATCCCCAATCGATACCGAGAGAAGATTAGCATCAGGGCGATTAATGCTAATCTCGGCACCCCCCAGGCCACCTCTGGCCTGGGGCAACGGCTGTCCTTATAAAGCAAATAGAACATAGGTGCTATGATCGTAAACGAGTCTAAGGGAAGCAGTTTAGCTATTAGAATTAAGCTATTTTATTGAGGGCGATTAGCATGTCAAAGGATGTACCTGATCTGGGCTCTTCGGGCGCTTACTTATGATTTTTAGAATGAAAAGGATAGGAAAGTAAGAGAAAATGGTAGCAAAATAATGGCAATACAAAATAACTATCATATTGTTTTTATAATGAAATGGAAAGGAAAGTAACTGAACGATCACAACGCTAACTAATTATAATTATAATAGTGATCTTCAGAAGAAAGGCCTTCGAGTCAAATGGTATTGTTATGCAAAATAAACGGAGTAGAATGTTGTGGCCCTTGCAACCAAGTCAAATAAACAGAGACATCTTATGCAAGCATGCGTAGAAAAGTGCTCGTTTATTATGCTCACAGACATTCCGCTTTCTGTACTCAATCCTTCTTGTTCTTTATTCGTATACTCCAATTTAGATCACGCCATCTACTTCGTATGCCAGAAGACCTCAAATCCATCAATCAGTCAATCATTTATTTCATATTCAGCCGTATGATCCCCAGGGCATATTTTATGGTCGTTTGTGCAAGCATTGCGGGAGTCCATTTTTTTTTAGCAAGATTACGTATATAGTTTCTCGGTGAGGTCTTATAGTCTCATTCTAGTCACACACGAACCCTCTTTAGACTTTTTTTTCCTCGTCGGTATTTCATTACCTTATTTTTCGACGCCTCAGTTCTGTCCGATGGATTTGTAGGTTCAAAGCTCAGAACCTATCTTAGCCCTTGCGGTATTCCGTGTATCCATAACCGAATGACCTTGTCTAACTCGGTTTTTAAGTAAAGTAACCAGAAGGTATTCCGTCTATCTGTCTACTAATTACCTTGTCTAATTCAGGTACTAAGTAAACAAGTAACCAAAAGGTATTCCGTCTATCCATCGACTAATTATCTTGTCTAACTCCAGGTCTAATGCTGGGCTCACACATTCACGTATCTTACTCCCGTTTACTCCCGTAAGCCGAAATTTCTCTTTTTTTCGTTCTGTCACGGAGAGAATAGGCCGTACGCATTAGACGTACATCTGGCAGGAATATAACACCAGTGTTTTGTACGTACGTTTGTGTTTACGTTTAACGTACGCATGTTCCCGTTAGATGCTGGTTTGACTTGTGAATAGGTACGTCACTTTGCGGTCGAACGTTGGTACCAACCCGTCATTCCCAACAGTTTAAACATACAGTATGTGTTGTTTTTAGTTGTTATAGTAGTAGAAAAATTCTAATTTCCTTTGGAATAAATATCTGATCTCAATCCATAAGCTGTAATGATTATTGCAAACAGTTTTGACTAAATCATTTTCAGCTCTAGATTTCTTTAATGTTTAGAAAATAGCTAAAACACAATTTTCCCAAATCTTCATTCTAAACGGACAACAATAACTAATAAAACTCTCTCTCTCTCTCCTCTCTCTCTCCTCTCTCTCTCTCTCTCTCTCTCTCTCTCTCTCTCTCCTCTCTCTCCTCTCTCTCTCTCTCTCTAACACGCAAAAAATATTGACCTTAAAGAAAAATGACTGAGTTATGATTTATCTTTACTGATAAAGACTTTATACTTTAATAACTTCTTAGTACCCTCCATGTCAAATCAAGAAATGCCTATTGTAAGGTTGGAGGAAAATGGTTGAACTACAGTTTAATATGTCTTTACTGTTAATGACTTCTAAGGTTTTTCGATTATTTTGTCAAAGAATTATAGAATGTCGTAGGATCTTTTGATGACGGCTCCCTTATTTAGAGACATGCAATTCGTAGATTATCAGTCAAGGTAAAAGAATCATCAGTCATGAAGGGCTGGAAAGCCAATCTGTAAGAAATAACACCATTTTAATTCCAATGGAGACTGGATAGTGCCATAGCGTCTGTATCATGGTCTTCCACTGTCTTGGGTTAGAGTTCTCTTGCTTGGGGGTACAATTCGGCACACTATTCCATCTTATTTCTCTTCCTCTTGTTTTGTTGAAGTTTTTATAGTTTATATAGGAGATATTTATTTTAATCCTGTTGTTCTTCTTAAAATATTTTTTTTTTTTTTTTTTGTTTCCTCTCCTTACGAGCTATTTTCCCTGTTGGAGCCCCAGGGCTTATAGCATTGTGCTTTTCCAACTAGGGTTGTAGCTTCGCAAGTAAATAGTAATAATAATAATAATAATAATAATAATAATAATAATAATAGTGATGATGATAAAGGCCGGTGTTTGGCTCAATCTTGATTTTGATTTGAACTCTCATTATTTATTTTTTTTAACTCCTTAGTATAATAATACATACAGTGACACAGGACAACGGACAGGGAAACCAAATAGTTATGGGAAAATACACGATATTGTTACAAAAGTATACACATTACAAAAATATGTGCTTGGTCACTGAACAAGTGAACTGAATTATTTTGCCGTCCTTTAAATACCACCTGGTCCAAAGTTTCCAGTATTTTCCGCTAGGATGGCAATCAGAAATGTTGCCTGATGTACCCAATCGAACTTAACCAATTAAAGATTTACCCACCATAAACGTACCATGTTTATGTCAGACTTACATGCCACCGTCAGAAGGCCGTCAAACCCACTAAATCTGTATACTCGCTCATGTAAAGGATTGAGCCCGGGACTGTGATTTGCGTCCAATAGGATACTGGACGGTACGTTGACCACCCCCAGAATCAATATCTGTTGCTACCCCAAAAAACATGGCGCCACACTCCATACATACCAACACCCCTGGCTTTACTTCCCAAGCCCTAAAGTTTGACGTGTTTGGTTGCCAACTACCCCAAGTAAACAAGGAGACGAAAATAGAAAGAAAGATAGGATGTAACAAAGTAGGAAGTGGTCGATCCCCTTATAGGGACAAGCTATCCGGAAAGACATAAAACGAAAGCATATAGAGATTTCTAAAGTTTAATTGCAGCGGGGAGAGAGCAGACTCGAAACCACGCAATCAACTATAACTGATTACCAGACAGTAAATCTGGTAATTGGTGACCTTATGGTTTTATAAGGGACGCCCTTTTTAGATTAGAAAAACAGTAACAAGAACGTGTATAATATTAAGTATTTTAACCAAAGTTTTACCGAATGTTGACCCAAACGAGCCAGTTTATATGAATTTTTCCAATGATCGTAATACCAGTAACTATGATGTAATCCACAGCAGTGGGTTATTATGTCCCGCGTTTGTGACCAAAGTAAGCCAGGGATCAATTGGTCTGGGATCAGAGAACTGTTTGTTCCTTCCTCCATGAATCGAGGGCCATTTTGGTGTTCTGTATACTAAGTTTCCATGATATCCTCTGAGCTGGCAATCATTAGAGAATCGTATGGTCATCAATAAACAATGTTTGTATTGGTCCTTAAGAGCCACAGATCATGTGGTCTTCCACCTGTAAAGAGCCGTTTAATTCCATGTAACAATGACCATTTTGTTCACCATAAGAAAATGGTTCAGTGTTATCCAACGGCCATTTTGCCGGCCCATGAACCAAGTCTTGTTTGGTTTTTAATGAGTCGAGAGCCACTCTGGACCTGCATGAGTCAAGAACTTTTATGAGGAAATATTTTGATGTTTTAAAATCAGATCTTTCTATTGGGACTTTGAATTTTTTTATTATCTTTTTATTATCTGAAAAAGATTTGTGTATACCAACTCCTGTTTGGTTTTTAATGAGTCGAGAGCCACTTTGGACCTGCATGAGTCAAGAACTTTTATGAGGAATTATATGAAGTTTAAAAAACAGGTCTTTCAATTGGGACTTTGAATTGGAAAAAGCTTGTGTGTACCATTTGTCTTTGGGTATTGTCATTTTTATACATTTAATATTGTTGCAGCTGTTGGTATGTTCTACTTGTTGCCTAGATGTCACAGATATTCTAATTTCTTCGAAATTTAGATTCGTTAATTTCGAACCCAAATTTTAGTTCTTTTACTCGTAATAGTATCTTGATTTAGAAGTTTTCGTCGTTATTGCTAATTATCAAATAGA
>NC_090762.1:32981139-32988639 GCF_036898095.1 Palaemon carinicauda
CTTAGTCACTCATCCTCTTAATCACTCCTCACCCCTGCCTCGTCGTCTTAGTCACTCCCCACCTCTTACTCATCCTCTTAGTTAATCCCTACCCCTTCCTCATCCTCTTAGTCACACCCCACCCTTTCCTCATCCTCTTAGTCCCTCCCCAACCCTTCCTCATCCTCTTAGTCACTCCCCACCCCTTCCTCATACTTTTAGTCAATCCCCACCCATTCCTCATACTCTTAGTCACTCCCCACCCATTCCTCATACTCTTAGTCACTCCCCACCCCTTCCTCATCCTCTTAGTCACCCCCCACCCCTCCTTCATCCTCTTAGTCAATCCCCAACCGTTCCTCATCCTCATAGTCACTCCCCAACCCTTCCTCATCCTCTTAGTCACTCCCAACCCCTTCCTCATCTTCTTAGTCAATCCCCACCCCTTGTTCATCCTTTTAGACACTCCCCACCCCTTCCTCACCCTCTTAGTCAATCCCCACACTTTCCTCATCCTCATAGTCACTCCCCACCCCTTCCTCATCCTCTTAGTCAATCCCACCCCTCCCTCATCCTCATAGTCAATCCCCACCCCTTCCTCATCCCCATCCTCTTAGTCACTCCCCACTCCTTCCTCATCCTCTTAGTCAATCCCCACCCCTTCCTCAACCTCTTAGTCACTCCTCAACCCTTCCTTATCCTCTTAGGCACTCCCCAACCCTTCCTTATCCTCTGAGTTATTCTCCTACGCTCTCTCAGTGTTCTACTCAATCCCAGCGTCATCCACATCCTAGACATTCCCCATCATTTGATATCCCCTAGCCAAATCCCACCCGTTCTGCTCACCCCTAAACAATCCCCATATCTTCGGCATTTCCTCGTCAATCCCCACCTCATCGATATCATCTTAGCCAATCCCCACTCTCTCCTAACAGCACTAGTCAATATCCTCACCTTCCTTTTCTCCCTAATCAATCTCCACACGTTCCTTATATCCTTAGTCAAGCCTTACACCTTCCACGTCCCCGTAGTCAATCCCCAAACATTCCTTGTCACCTCACTCAGTCCCCACAACTTCCTAATCCCCCTAGTCAATCCTCACACCTTCCTTATCATCATAGTCATTCCCCACACATTTCTTATCACCCTACCTTCCTAATAGCCCTAGTCAATCCCCGCATCTTCCTTTTCTACCTAATTGATCCCCATACTTTCCTTATACCCCTAGTCAATCCACACACCTTCCTTATCGCCCTAGTCAATGCCAACGCCTTCCATATATCCCTAGTCATTCCCCTCACCTTTCTCATCCTCATAGTCAATCCTCACACCTTTCTTATCTCCCTAGTCGATTCCGACAACTTCCTTATCTAACTAGTCAATCCCCACACCTTCCTCTCATCCTTAGTCAATCCCCACAGCTTTCTTATCGCCCTAGTTAACTTTCACAACTTGCTTATCTAACTAGTCAATCCCCACACCTTCCTTATATCCCTAGTCAATCCCCACACCGTCCTTATCGCCCTAGTCAATCCCCACACCTTCCTTATCGCCCTAGTTTATCCCCACACCTTCCTTATTGCCCAAGTCAATTCCACACCTTCATTATCGCCCTAGTCAATCCCCACACCTTCCTTATATCCCTAATTAATCCCCACACCTTCGTTATCGCATTAGTAATCTCCACACCGTCCTTATAGCCCTAGTCAATCCCCATACCTTCCTTATAGCCCTAGTCAATCCCCACGCCTTCATTATCGCCCTAGTCAATCCCCACACCTTCCTTATATCACCAGTTAATCCCCACACCTTCCTTATCGCACTAGTCAATCCCCACACCCTCCTTATATCTCTAGTCGATCCCCACACCTTCTTTATCGTCCTAGTCAATCCCCAAACCTTCCTTATAGCCCGAGTCAATCCCCACACCTTCCTCATCGCCCTAGTCAATCCCCACACCGTCCTTATAGCCCTAGTCAATCCCCAAACCTTCCTTATAGCCCTAGTCAATCCCCCCACCTTCCTCATCGCCCTAGTCAATCCCCACGCCTTCCTTATCCCTCTAGTAAATCCCCCACATCTTCATCATTCTCTCACCTCCCATTTCACCCAAGACAATCCCCACACTTTCCCCTTCCCACTTCTTCCAATACACCCCGGTCACCTCTCCCCTCTGACTGACCAACCAATCAACACCCACCCATTCCCCATTACGGGAAACACTCCCCCATCTCCCCATCCCAAATGGACCAACCAGCTTCCCTCGCATCTCATCCCAACCCAGGTGTTCTTGACATTTGAAAAATTCCCAACCAGTAAAAATTTCACTTCTGGTTTCAATTAAGGATTATTACTTAGGCTGAGCTGGTTTAGGGGAACAGTAGAGCAGAACACACACGCGCGTGCAGCGTCGCCGGGATCTTCATACTATTAGCTTACTTAGGCATAGATATTACTGAATGAGAGAGAGAGAGAGAGAGAGAGAGAGAGAGAGAGAGAGAGAGTATATTCGATTTATTGGCCGTGACGCCGTTATATTTTGCCCAAGGTTCATGGCGGGAGAAATCCTTATTTCTTGGTATGTTTAATATTTTTTCCTGCTTTACCAATTTCTATAGTTAATAATAATAAATATTATAATTTCAGCGGAAAACCAGAGCAAAATATAATAAGCAATATTACAGACAAGTATTGGAATACTATAACCTTGAAGCACAGCGCTTTTTGCCATCCTGTTATGTCATTTATACGGTGGTTTTTTTTCCCTGTTTGTGAAGGTTTTAGTAAGAATTACTTATGTATAATAATTTATATATATATATATATATATATATATATATAAATATATATATATATATATATATATATATATATATATATATAAGAATTTCTATTTAAAGATTCGATATTCCACAGTATAAAAGAACATTCAAATTAAAGTTGTGATGTTGGGCGATTTAAAGACGTAGAGTTTTTCCTTCGGTCAGTTCCATTTCAGAAATAAATCTGATCAGAGGTTTAATTTATATACTGTATATGAATGTTTGGGCGTGTGAGTGTAGGCTTCCATATATATATGTGTATGTATATATTCGTAGTTAATTTTATTTGCATGTGTATATTTTACATTTTGCGAGTTCAATATAAACATTACTTTAGTATTATTTTGGTGTGTGTAGCTGTGTACAGTATGTGATATATATATATATATATATATATATCTATATATATATATATATATAGAGAGAGAGAGAGAGAGAGAGAGAGAGAGAGAGAGAGAGAGAGAGAGAGTTATTCAATAAATAGATATATATTGAAAGTTGTCTCCTCGCAATCATTTGATTTTGGGTTATTATATTTCTATATGCATACATAAACACAAAAACACGTGCATCTAGACTTTACATGTTCATGTATAGAAATATATCGATATATATATATATATATATATATTATATATATATGTATATATATATACGTGTGTGTGTATGTATATATATATATATATATATATTCAAGTTATGGTCTCGCATCTTCCTGGTAAAACAATAACAACACTCATCAGAAAGATATATATATATATATATATACACACACACACACACACACACATATATATATATATATATATATATATTGGCCAATTCAAGGAAGTCTGTAAACAATAACGTAAATGATATGCATTAAATGAGTATCTCTTCGAAGTATCATTGCATATACTTGTTACTGCAATGTAAGTTACTAAAAGTTTTATAAGAATAGATGCTCACCAGAACGTCAGCCGGGTAAGCCCAACCACCCACTCTGGTGCCCAACCGCAGTAGTACCCTCTCCCCAGTAAACGGCTTAAACTCGTGGTCCCAGGCTGGGATCGATTTGCTGCCATGCAAATGCTAGGCTAACACCGTACCAATATACACAGTAATTAATGAGTCAATATAAAAGTATGTATGTTTTAATACGTCATTTAGATACAACTTGATCATATCTTTATTTGATTATGTGGTTATTTTCTCCAGTTTGTGAACGTATATCTACTGTACATGTGCCGTGCTGTACGTATATGTTTGGTTGTCTTTTGATGATTTAACATCTATATATATATATATATATATATATATATATATACTGTATATATATCTATATATATGTGTATGTGTGTGCACATGCGCTTGTGGTGCGTGTGAGGGCGCACGAGCGCATTCTTGTGAACATATCATGCCATGATCATCACATCTCATAAACTTGTTCGTAGTTACTGGGTTGAATATTCACTCCATAGCATCTTCGTTCGGCACAAAACCGAATGAAATTAAAAAGCGGATTCTTTATCTTGAACTTTAACATTTGTCAGCCTGAAATTGCTACAAAATAACCCTTTTATGGGTTTTGAATATTAAAAGTTCATCAATATTTGTATATAAATATCTCAGAAAGGTTTATTTTAAGCCATTCAGCTTTCTTGCTTATGACTAACTTTAATTCGATATCTGAAACTGTGGTTAAAGAAGTAAGCATCCTATCATTGATTTTCCTTTTATTTTTTAATCGGAATATAGTTGACTGTTGGATATAGAATTATTTCAAACTTCATTTACGTTTCGAGTGATGCTCAATTTCTGACTCTGCTGTTGTTTGATGGTAATTATATTATCGATTACCTTACGTTCTCTATAAGTAATTCCCATAACGAATTACATATTCTTATCTGTCATATACTAATGGGAAAGGTTTTGTAAAATTGTTATTTTGAAAATACCTGATCACATCATAATAATTTTTGCTTGATTATATTAATTGGTTAGTAATCGTGACTAGATAATTCACCGGATAATTCCGTGATCAATTGACGTTCAGACATCATCCCCCTTAACTAAATCGACATGTTATGACGTCATGAACACAGACAGTATCATTGGCCCGTGGTGGTCACGTGACACCAGGTACACGCGATGTTGCCGTTTCAGTCACGCTTCTTTAGTTTCGTTTTTCTTTCGCTCCGTTTGTAAAAAGATGCTATAAATTCCAGATAATTGAAGAAGCCATTTTAGCATCTCGAAAGTTCAGATTACCGTGAAAAATTGACTCATAGCAGCGTGTATTTACTCCCCTTCAAAAAAGAGGGCGTGGCAACAGCTGGCGGGACCTGACTATCTAAGGGAAAAATAAGGTGTCCATTGTGATGGTCGTCAGAGTCAGTCAGACCTCCCCGAGCCCGTCGCTCAGTAGCACGGAAGCATCTGCCTGGGGCTTACGCCAAACCGTTGCCCGCCAGCAGAGAGAGAACGAAACGAGCCCATTCAGAGAGAACCCGAGGATCCATTCAGTAGTGAAACGTCTCTGTTTGAGGCTTCCTGTAACAAAGTGGTAGATTTTGAGAGAGGAACAGTTTGGATATCAACAGTTGACACCTGTGCATATAAACGAAGGGAAAAACTGCTTAAGATATATAAAAGGGAACTGTGGTGATCAGCGACTATTTATGATGGCTATGGATACGCGAGTGTACCGTTGGAGGAATCCGCCGTCATTTAGCGATTTGTGCGCCGAGGATTTCAGTGGTTTAGTAAGAAGTGATCTCGCCCAGAACGAATATTTCGAAGCATACAGCGACGGGTGTGACACCCCCTGTGGCAGTCCTGGGAGCATCGAGGCGCCCCCTAGCCCCGCCCACCAACACTATGTGAACGTCACGCCTACACCGGTTTACACTGACCTTTCCTCACCCGCCCCTCCCAATAGTTACATCGCAGGCAACTACTACGGCTGTGAGAATCAGAGTTATTACCCTTCGGTGGAAAATACGAGAGAGACTCCCTTCGTCCAGCCGGCGACTTATGAATTTCAAGATTCGGTAGCCGCCGCCAATGAGAAGACCAACGCAGCCTTTACGCCCGTCAATTATGAAAACTTCTGGCCGAACGGTCAATCGCTTCACAATCCTTCTACGGGTGTGGCTGAAGGTGGAATATACCCTTCGTCAGGTGGACCTCATAAGATGGAGACGCGGACGGAGACGTTGATCCACTCTCAGGGCATCTTCGACAGGAAGCCCTTGAGGATCCGCAGGAGGCAACACAAACACTTAAACACCGACGTCAAGAAGAAACGAAGGTTGCAGGCTAACGCCCGCGAACGCAGGAGAATGAACGGGCTGAACAGCGCCTTTGAGAGGCTGCGGGAAGTGGTGCCTGCGCTGGGGAACGACAGGAAGCTCTCCAAATTCGAAACACTGCAGATGGCGCAAACCTACATCACCGCCCTTGCGGAGCTCCTGAAGAGAGACACTTAAAAGAGATGAAATATTTACTTACGTATTAATTTTCATTCTCTTCGTTTCTTCTTAGATAGACATTTAAGTTGTTTTGTTTATATTGTAAATGTTTTCTTTCTGGAAAAAAGTCTTTTTAGAAGGGACTTAATTTCTCTGATCGCAATTTAAGATTATATTACTTTTACCTGGAAGGTTATATTAGTCACAATCTTCCGTTTCAGCAATGCAAACATAAGGAATTCACATAAACTACATCATTTTAGACCAACTGTTCACAAAATGTATGTCTAATGTAGAATTTTATCTCAAAGATTTACACTTTATTTTAATTTATCCACAATTATCCTCTTGCATATATACCTCAGTAGTTTAAAGTCACGGTAGATACTTTTACTCTCCCGTAATATCACGTATTTGCTCTGTATTACCCACCAGTATTAGCTAATAAGGCCTCCTAATCTGTGATATGTTGTGTAAGTTTTATTGTTATCGTTGTTATTGTTAATTATGAATAAAAAGTTTGAAAGTACGTAATTATTTTGATTTAACATTGTTTTCTATTACTGTAGAAAATTACGTAGTACTCTTTAGAAAAAAAAAATATTTTTAAAAGTTGGAATTAGAAAACTGGGGAAAGTTATATACTTTTACCTCCATCTCTGGTTTGGTTGAAGATTGTTTCTGGGTTCTCAGATACTGAAATTAATTGAGGGAATGGTTATAATTGTCATTTAATACCGAAAATAACCTAAAATGTTTCAATAAGGAAGTTGATGTTAACATCTAGCAATCAGATGACACCAAAAGGAAGAAAATAAAGTTTCAATTAATCAAAGTACTTGGTTAAATATAAAAGAAAATTAACACTTACTACAAGCATTATAAAGATAGATTAATGAATTTGATAATTAATTATTGGGGTTAACCTTTATCTAGTTATGATGTGTATCACATGTTGAGCATGAATTTGTGATTATATGCAAAAGGTAAAAAAATGCTTTTGCTCCCCAATTTGGGTAGAAATTAATAAACTCAGTACGATGTCCTCTTAAGAAATTTAATTTTCCGAAATGACATAGAACTTTTGCGTTATTTGTACAGCATTAAAAAGAATTAACCCCACTGAATTCCAGAGTCTATTATGGCAAGAAATATATCTACTAGAAACAAAAAGGGAATTAATTAATATAGAGAAAAAGGCAAGAGCACACTCCCTTGGGATTAACGTATATGGACAAAAAGAGAAA
>NC_090762.1:32993639-33008639 GCF_036898095.1 Palaemon carinicauda
GATTGGTGAAAACTACTTGATATGCAAAAAAAAAAATGGTATATTTGAATACGAAATTTTAAAAGATATAAGATACATTGAAGGCAATAAATTACCCATAGGGAAAAGAATTGCCTGGAATATTTTTACATACTTTGGAAGTATACTGGATATTCAGTTATCTTTACTGTAAGCTTAGAAGAATGATTCAAATACATTATTATCCAAATTTATCCTATTTTCGGTGTTTAAAGTTAGTTTTTAAAATGCAAAAATAACCTCTTTGCGTCGTAGAAAAAAATGGCTCACGGGAAGATACTTCCGGAATAATGAAATTAATTTATAAGAGAATAGTCAAGAGAAAATATTACAAAGGTTATGAATGTGGAAGAAAAGCCTGTAAATAAAATTTGATGTAGCGTTTATTTAGTTGTTTGTAGCTAGTGTTTTTTTTTCTCATTAGTGAGACGCTTTGTAACTTTGTTGTAAGAAGGAAGAAAAATAAATTAAATGGCAACAAATGAAAATTCGTGTTAGTAAAATGAGAGAGAGAGAGAGAGAGAGAGAGAGAGAGAGAGAGAGACTATACAATGTTGCAAAAGATGTTTTGATCATACATTTTACCAGGATGTAGACAGACAAGCTGACATACAAACCTGTATGTTTGCATTTTATCTGTAAATTGTTACAGAATCATAATAGTTAGACTTTCAGTTAAATATTATGTAACATATGTCTTTGTATAGGAAATATATGTTAATTTCACTACGAGATTGAGTTATTGGTCATAATTACAATATTCCCATATAAAGCAAAATTAATACAATTCATGAAAGGAAATTAATAATCTGAAATTAGAATAACCTTTGCAAATTAATCTACTTTGTTGTTTTTGGTTGGTATAACGAATATAGTTTTATTTATCATTACTGCAGCAGTATAAAACAGCAAATATATCATTGTAACATTTCTTTCCCAATTCTTTTCGGATCACATGGCTTTCTATGACATGTGACCATCTCTTTACCTTTTTATAAAGCAGGTGCTTCTGTAAATGGTTCTTCCAGATTCCAGCCCGTATTGCGAAAAGAAGGAAATGTGCAGCATTCCTTCCCTTTTTTTCTTACTTCGCTCAAAAAAAAGGGAAAAAAAAAACCGGCGGTTATACGTAACAACAGGACATGACGGAAGCAATCGCCAATCGCTCTTTTCCATGTGAGTGGGTTCTTTATCTTGTTAAGTACCCCCTCTCCCTCCCCCTCCCCCTTCCTGTGTGTGCGTTCCAGGAGGAACAGCCCAAAAACCGGCTGATTTTTTTCCTCTATCTCGCATGTTCCTTGGCACCTCCTCTTTCGTGCTTCGCCCCGATACTATAGCTGTGATCCGTGCTACGGGTCACTTTGAATATTCATGTCCACATCATAATCGTCCTCTGCATTGATTAGGACCCAAACGCTGCCCTCTTTACAAACCGATCTAAGGGAATGAAGAGCAAAGGTGGAAGTTTTTATTCAAAATTAAAAGATATGCATCAAGTTATCACCGAACAACATTGATTTGTAAAATATCAATTAGAGATATTCATTCGTGTAATATTAGCATCCCTTCAAAACTAGAAGGTTCCAACAGAAGAAGAATAAGATGGATGAAAAGTCCACGCCATTTCTATGTTCATTTCACGGTCTAAAAGCCGTTTACCCTAAAAGTACTTAATACCAATATGCCTTAGGCAGGTACGGGTAATTCCTTGTTACTTGCGATGCACCGATTATGAAATACCAGCTGCTGGAGGCATTACGGACCAAATCGTGCATGAGCAGCGCTTTTGATTGTACTTCTCCTCCTGGAAAGCGTGGTAGTTTTCTTCTGATTATGCTTAATCATTAGCAATCATGAGACACGAATTACCGTTGTATTTTAAAATATAGAATTTTCTCTGTCTTATTTGGAGTTCTCAAGTTACTCTACTAAGATTATTACAGAATGTTATTTTGTACAGAATTGTGATTAGTCAACTATGAGGTAGACCTGTCGCGTATATTGTTGTAAATCAGGATGCCAGAAAACCTCAAATCAATTAATCATTGTCGTTTTAATTGTGAGTTATTGTAAATTTGATAGAAATCTCCCATATACAATAAAGAGCTAGGGCTTATCTATCTACCTATCTATTTATCCATCTATCTATCTACCTATCTATCTATCCATCTATCTATCTATCTATCTATATATATATATATATATATATATATATATGCGTAAAAATCACAGGGAAACGTGATGCTCGGATGCAAAAGAAAAAAAAAAACAGGGAAAATGGAGATAGATTAGATCTTGACTATACACTCAAATCTACGAAGAAGGTTCAGGTGTACTTCTGGATAAAAATGTAGATTGCCATATTTCTGACATAGTGTTCCTAAAATAAAGAGAAACCGGTGCCATTTGATGATTATAACGAATACGGCCGGTTACAAGCTCTTGTCTTTGTGTGATTTCGCGTGGGGCTCTGATCCCGAGGTCGTTAAGAGAATCCAGATATTAATGTATCAAAAATATATGGCTTATTTGAATATATATATATATATATATATATATATATATATATTTATATATATATAATATATATATATATATATATATATATATATGTATGTATATATATTTATTTCCGGTCACGTTGAGCTCACCCCGTCCCTCGGGTAAGGGGGTGATGGAGCAGTCATACCCTGGTAAAAAGTAGTTGCATGTGTGTGCATATCTATCTAAATATTTAGCCGTCATTTTTGACTGGTTGCGTACACCAGTGATACAATAAATATGCTAATAAGCCTTTTTGGTGCACCGAACCTCCAAGTCGTGGTATCAGCCATACGGTGTCGTGTATCAGTTTACGCATGATTTTCTGACCAGTAATAAGTTATCTTGACAGTTTTCAAATCTTTTCAGTTGGTTTTTGGGAGTAATATTTATTATTCAGATTTTCCTCGAACTTTTTCTGTCGTTGTATTTTTATCTATGTAAATAATTATTAAAGCAATTATAATTATATGCATAAACCTATCAACTATGAGAGGGATGTATAGTGCTCGTTTAAAATCAATCCATCATTTTAGACGCAAATTTTACATTGGCAAGGTGCATTAACAATCCTTGCTTCCATCGCGGGAAAATTAAGAACAATATGAAGTAACGTTTACAAGAAATACAATCATTTGACATTCTTTGGTACTCTATTTTTATAGAAATAATTCAGAAAAACGTTTTTATCCTTTCACCTGTCTTTTACTGATGTTATTAATGTATGTACCCAGGGAAGAGATAATTTTGATGTTCAACACGAAAGGCATTTATTCTTCATTTTTCCTATTGAATTCCTCTGACGCATTTCACTTCTTTCATTACTGATTCTCTCTCTCTCTCTCTCTCTCTCTCTCTCTCTCTCTCATTGTGAGAAGGGGCATTTCGAAAACCAACTCTCTCTCTCTCTCTCTCTCTCTCTCTCTCTCTCTCTCATCGTGAGAAAAGACATTTCAAAAATGAACCCACCGACCAAAGGAATGGAACATTAAATAGAACGTGACTTAATTTGGTATGGGTTATGGGTGATGTGAGATGCTAATGATATTTACTAGCGTCATCCGTCATGTTTATGACCGTCAGAGAGAGAGAGAGAGAGAGAGAGAGAGAGAGAGAGAGAGTTTTTCTATTGCTTATGGTATCATATGACGATCGTATTTCCGCATATGCTACTAATTATTCCAAATCATTATTGCGACGAGATCATAAAACTAAACTTTCCACCAGAGCAAACCAACTCACGTCAACAGTGGTTGACTCATTGCGTGCGGGAGTAGCTCTGCTGAGACGCTTGGATTGGGTTTGTTGATTTAACATTTTGGAAGGATGCGGTAAAGTTGTCTGTTTCTTTTCTTACACTAAATGACAGAGGAAAGGAGCTGTGACAATGCCCTAGCTAGCAGAATAATACGGTAAAGATTGAACATCTATACATATGATCAGCGCCCAGGCCCCTTCTCCACCCAAGCTAGGATCAGGGATGACTAGGCAGTGGCGGCTGTTGACTCAGCAGGTAGACCTTTTTGGCTCCCCTGAACTCCCCATCTTTCGCTAACAAGGATAGCGAGGTAGCAGACTCTACAAGAGACTATAGAGCTTGAGTCGGCCTCGAACCCCAGTCCGGTAGATTGGCAGTCAGGGGCGTTTCCACTACTACTACTACTACTACTACTACTACTACTACTTTTACCCTTCATCATCGCCTACAATAATAAACTTTACCATTATGACATATTTATTGCAGGTGAAAATGAGAGCTGAAATGTCTCGCCTGCTAATTGTAGTGTTTTTTCAAGCATTCCAAAACAAATTATAATGACGCTTGGTAATTCATAATTCTCTCTCTCTCTCTCTCTCTCTCTCTCTCTCTCTCTCTCTCTCACGGGCAATAAAACGATCATATCAGATCACCCATGGCGCTCCAACCGCGATCCGTCGCCATGTACCGTTGGCATCTTCAAAAGCCAAAAACATCCGCCAAGCACCATCGGGAGCCTTTGCAACAACCGGGGTTTGTAGAGCGAATCGGAGCGTAAACCCAACGACGTTAATGAGATGAAAAGGACGCCATATATCGCACTATCTTTTGGTCGGGTCTTCGGACGTGCATCCTGTTTGTGATTACGGCTTCTCATTATGGGTATTAGAGCTGGAACATTTCACTTGTGAAATTATATTTGGAAATTTTATGATTTGATGTCATCAGTTTTTGAGATAATTTTTTTTTTAAGCAAATTGACATTATGAGGTATTTTCAAGTTACCAATCTCTGATTATTCAAAAACAATAATCTTACATCCTGGTTGCAATACGATTGACTAGGACTTAAGAATATGTCTGTCATGTTTATTAGTCCTCTTATTGCTATTTATTCCCGGCTAGGAATGAAAAAAGTACATATTTTTTTTTTTTACATATAAAATCAAAGTTCACTTTTGGTAATTGAATTAAGCCTAGTGTCATTTTAATTGTAAATTAGAATATATTGATATTTTGTTTAATAAGTAACTCATCTAATGTATCCGTGTGATTCAAGACGTTATCATTATCATCATCATCATCATTATTATTATTATTATTATTATTATTATTATTATTATTATTATTAATATTATTATCATTATTATTATGTACTGTTGGATTTATTCATTATAGTATAAAATGCATCTATATTGAGTAAGCCAAACAGGTTATTAACTCGCCAAGCAACTTTCTTTTATTTGAATAGAGATAACGGCAAAACAAAAAAAGGTATAGTAAAATCTAAGTTAAATTTAAGAATAAACCAAGATAACAAATTTACAAAAAGTATTCATAGATCCACCGTAGTTATTGAATGAATTAGAAACTAATATGACTGTCAGTTACGGAAGATACTTTGTCGTCTCGTCACTAAACCTCATTATTATTATTATTATTATTATTATTATTATTATTATTATTATTATTATTATTATTATTATTATTATTAGCTACGCTACAATATAAGTTTATTATTATTATTATTATTATTATTTTATTGTTATTATTATTATTATTATTATTATTATTATTATTATTATTAGCTAAACTACAATCCAAATCGAATATTATTATTATTATTATTATTATTATTATTATTATTATTATTATTATTATTATTATTATTATTATTATTATTATTATTATTATTAGCTAAGCTACAATCCAAGTTGGGCTTTAACAGAGATTAGCGTCATATTCTGAAATTAGATGAAACCAGTGCGCCTATTCTTAAGAGATGCTGGGAAAATGCACGGACATCCATCATAATATTATACGTCGTCAGAGAGATTAATGGTATAGCCAGAAGTTGTAAGAAAGCAAACAGAATCGCGTGGCAAGGTTCGTTGGTTTTGCTAAGGGAGTGTCGTGACAGATGAGATGAACATGACAATTCCATTTGCTTCTTTGTGACGAATTAAACTTTTTGGCTAAAATATTGAAGTTTGTTGATTTTCTTCCGGTGAAGGGGGATTTTTTTGTCATCTGAATTTCAAGGTGTTTATTGAAGAAAAAGTAATTGAGTTTTTGTAAGAAATCTGTTTTTTTTTTTTTTTTTTTTTTTTTTATGGGAACTTGATATTTATATTAGATTAATCTACCTAGCTTTACATGGGCTAGGTATTGATAATTCTGAAACTAAGGGTATTTTTTTGTAATCTGAATTTTAAGGTGTTTATTGAAGAAAAAGTAATTGAGTTTTTGTAGGAAATCTGGTTTTTTTTTATGGTAACTGGATATTTATATTAGATTAGTCTACCTAGCTTTACATGGACTAGGTATTGATAATTCTGAAACTAATGTAACTGGAAAACTTACTGTATGCTTAGAAATTTTTTTTTTTTTTTTGTTAGATTTATAAAATAACTCTAGTAATTGTCCAGTTTTGGGAGGACAATCGCCTTGAATAGGAGTTTTTAAATACAACAAAATAACACTGAAAACTGATGACCTCCTAATTGAATAAAAAAGATTATGCATTTATTTTTAGAAAATGTGGAATTTGAAAAAAAAAAAGTCCGTTTAAAAGTATTTGAAATATCAACTGATTGGAAAAGATATGCTGAAAAATATTTGACGAATTTTTTTTTCTGCATAAAATAGTAATGACAAAAGATTTCAAGTAACTATAAACGGAAAGCGTATATTGAAGAAAAGCTGTCAACTTTTTAAATCGATAAGGATTTCGAAATTATCCTGAATATGAACTTGGAATACAGGTCCTATATTGAAGAAGAAAATTATATTTTAGAAGAAATTTATGATTCTTAAAGTGAATACTTTGAATTATCTAATGCAAATTATCAATTAGATTGTTTTGTATGGAGTTGGGGGGATTTTCCGTATTGCAAAAATCATGGATTGTCAACTATTGATGGCGAGATGAATCCAAATTTAAGAAGATATTTTTTTCAAGTGAATAGGAATTAGAAAAAATGGCGATAGTACTGAAGAAAGTGAAGAAAGTTTTTTTAAGGATATAAAATCCTGTAGACTAATAGATCAAATTTTCCTGTAGAAATCTTGATTTATTGAAAGTAATAGTAGGTTAAAAGGGTCTTAAATATCAACTGAAAGAGGTGACGAGATACGCGTATTGGAGAACAGATTTCAAGTTTTTAAGAGAAACCTTGAGTTTTAAGTGAATTATTAATTTAAGCAATTCTACATATCAACTGTAATTTGAAACCATACACTCGAGAAGTATGATTCAATTGTTTCTTTTCCAGAATATTTCGAATTCTGAAAGTGAATAGAAGTATAAAATATGAAATATCAACTGTAATTAAAGATCGTTAAATGGAGGGTTTTAGCGAAACGTACATTATTTGTAGTATTATAAATCCTTTTTAAATCAGAATAAGAACGCTGTTATCACCCGCATGGATAAATCATACTAATTATACGTCGTTATTCTCATATACTTCACATGTCGGCATCCCTCACTGATGTCTTTACGGCTATTTATATGCAACTATGGTAGCCCTATATATGGGACTGAATTACAGCCTTACCCATACCTTTCCTCCCATATGGTGCCGCTACTTCTGAAATAAGATCGTTTCCAGGTGTGCCACCTGCGGAAGATGGTAACGTCAACGACTGTTTTGAGATCACTGAAGACCGTTTTTTTTTTTTTTTTCTGAACTAAGTCATATATTACCCTAAATCCTTATAAAGTAATGATCGGGATTACTAGTGTATATGAGGAACCAAGCCTGGTGCTAATAATAAGCACATCTCCCCACGGTTAACATAAAAAATTTATGGCTACTTTCCTGGTTTCGGATGCAAGAAGCCATTCTAAGAGGGATAATGTACTTATAATGACGTTCTTCTCACAAGGAAAATGGCATTAGTGCATCTAACCGCAAAACCCAGGACGCGAAATTATGTACATAGCGTTGTATGAAGAGGGGAGGAAAGGGACTCCATCTATAAAATTATTCCAAATCCCGTAATTTAACAACGAAGAGTTAGTTTCTGTTCTGGGAAATTGTATTAACCAGAGGAATTCTGCGCTTTGCTACCTCTACCGGAAAATAAAGAAACCACATGGTTTAAAACTTGAAGTGCTTGCTGCTGTTAATGGAAGTGGAGTATGATTAATTTTCGCTACTTACTTGTCTTATTGTTCTTAAATAGCCTTGTTGTACTGATTTGACAAGATTTGAATGGAAACTTTTTTACATCTTGATACAATTGAACCATTTGTGCGGTTTCTGACCAAGCCGTGAAGATGAGTAACACAAATCAGAATCTATGTCCAGTTAAAGCATTGAGAATGTGCAATCAGTACAACAATATGTGAGGAGTATAATACATTATAAAAGTATTTTGATGTAAAATATGTTCAACTTAGTCAAATATACTGTTATTTAGAATATTATTTATCGTTGGGACATTTTTCCCCTAATGCTTATAATAAAACCTTTAACCTACTACTTTAAATACATAGGTTTAATGTTTCTTTTTCTTTCATGAGTAGCTTTTTTAAGTTATAAAAGTTTATGTGAGTTTATTACCTTTTTTATTCAGTGGTTGACTTTTTAAAAGTGAAAATTAAGCAATAAAAAGATAATCATATTTTTTTTTTCCACAAATGAACTCTATTCGGACGGAACAATAACACACCCAAGCGATAATTTATCCACTCGTATACTTGAGAATTAATGGATTTGCTATTACTATAAAAAGTGTTAATTTATTTGCTATTACTATAAACCTGGTGCCCCAGTAAATGCAAATGTTCAAATACAACCATATATGCTTTCCTTATGGGAGGAAGGGACCTCTGGTGTGTTTTGTTTATATATACACACATATATATACAGTATATATATATATATATATATATATATATATATATATATATTATATATATATGGTATATATATATATATATATATATAGGAAATATCTTCAAATTTACCTGTTTATTTAATTTTCTGAATATTTTGACGTATTTAGATTTCTTTTAATTTTCTTTTGCATGGATGCACTACAATTATGTAAGGATAATGATTTATATGTAAATATGCTTTGACGAAAGCCTTTCGTTATTGGTTGAAACCGCTGCCATCAAGAATTGAATAAATGGAGCAGCACAGTAACAAACTATTCCGTCTTTTTCTTTAAGGAAAATAAAAGATACACAACAACTAGAAAGCTGGTGTCTTAAAATAGTTGATGCCATAAGTGCTCTAGCGTTTAATGAAAATTGCCGAAGAGAAAGACTATGCACAAAGAGTGTGTGTGTATATATATATATATATATATATATATATATATATATATATATATATATATATATATATATATATATATATATAATGTGTGTATGTGTGTGCGTGTGCGTCAGCGCGCGTGTTTGTATGTGCACACACATGCATACATACATATACACATATATATGTATACATATATACATACTGTGTATATATATATATATATATATATATGTGTGTGTGTGTGTGTGTGTGTGTGTGTGTGTGTGTCTGTCTGTCTGTCTGTCTGTGTATGAAATGTGAATAGGAGAGAGAGAGAGAGAGAGAGAGAGAGAGAGAGAGAGAGAGAGAGAGAGAGAGAGAGATACATTTATTGCGCCATAATATAAATACATTATCATGAAACATAACATAGAAATACTGTTGGCTCAGTCTGATGAGCCGAAGCTCCTTAAGAGACCAGCTAATATAAACTCATGTCTAATATGGTCAGAACATAGCCGTATTGTGTTTAAAAATCAACGGCTTACATAGTCTACTAAAGTCATTTTTTTTTAGTGAAGCAGATTTGCACCGATTCCCAGCGGTGCCCTTTTAGCTCGGAAAAGTTTCCTGATCGCTAGTTGGTTGGACAAGTTAATTCTAACCAATCAGCGATCAGGAAAATTTTCCGACCTAAGAGGGCTCTGCTGCGAGTCGGTGCAAATGCGCCTCATTAAAAGAAATTGACCATAGATATTAGTGGATACAAAAAAAAGTCAGATAAACAGATACACACAAAGGGGTGAATGTATATAAAAAAGTAGATTGTTAGATGCAAAATATAATATACACACAATGAACGAGAACAGGTTGCATAACACATCACTGGATTTCGGGAAAAAAAAAATACAGGTAAAGAAAAAGCACAAGACTCAGTAACTATTAAAAGTCACACTCTTTATTCTGTTTTTAAACATTTCACAAGAATTGCTATTTTTTATACAATTAGGCAGTTGGTTCCACCTTTTTTGCACCTCTGTATATTACATATCTTTATGTATGTGATGTTCTGCATAACGGCAGCTATAAACAGTTTTCTCTGCGGGTATTGGGATAGTCTGCAACTCTAAAACCAAAACTCACATGCTGCACGTGTAATGCTTTGAACAGACAGAGAGAGAGAGAGAGAGAGAGAGAGAGAGAGAGAGAGAGAGAGAGAGAGCATTTAATAATTAATTTAAACTGATTATTTTTTGGATAATTTGAGATTTGTAAGATCAATGAGATTTAAATCTTATGTCACGTCGAAGCAATTTAATTGCTTTAAGTGGCGGTTTGTAGTCCCACGGTAAGTTAAATTCCGGTTGAAACATTTATTATCAGAAAATGTATACTTTATATCTTTATATTCTTTTTTATCCTTTCTAAAGCATGTAGTGAAATGTATTTTGAACAGTTACTTTTGCTACTACTAATACTACTGCTGCTGGTCGGTATCATTTATATTATTATCTGTACTGTATTGGAAGGACTTTTAATTTTGAAGATTAATATAATGGTTAGGTCTGACTTCTTGAACATAATAAGAGATTTCAACGAAGTCTTAAGACCGATCATAGAACTTAGTTTTGTATCAAGATCAATGATTCCTTTTCCTTAATGAGTTTTGCATCATGCCTTATGATAGGTCGCCTTTGTTTTGCTTTTTGTTCACCTACAGTTGGGGTAGGGACATTTCAGCGCCGCCAGTTCAGCTCCGCCAGTTCAGCACCAGCCATTTCAGCGCCGTGGAAGTGTGGAATTTGTGTGTGTGTGTTTATAAACAAAAGAAAAGGCTTTGAACAAATATTCATTGATAAAAAGTATTTATACTACTGTGTTTATAAACAATAGAAAAGGTTTTGAACAAATATTTATTGATAAAAAGTATTTATCCTATTGAATAGTTAAAATAGTCCAAAAAAAAAGTTCAAGATACAAATATTAGTAAACCTAGTTTAATAAGTTATGTGCAATAGCTTGTAAATTTTCAACCTCATTTCTGTTTCCGTAATCCGATAAGATTTTTGATATTCTTTCGTCTGCCTTTCGGTATTTTAATAGGTTTTGTCGAGGCTCATGACCTGCTTTAAGTTTTTAAATATTCATCACGTACTTTTTGGACCAGTTTCAGCGCATCTAAAAAATTCCAAATTGTTGGGTGTAACATTCCTAATTCTGTATGCAACCGTCTGTTAGCTGCTTCTGTGTGTTTATTGGTCCTATCTTCTCCTTAAAGTGTTCGTTCAAACATGTTCCAAATATCTGTCGGAAATAACGGTGCTCTTCTTCCAATTCCTCTCTGGTTTTGACGACCGATGTAGTTATCTTCAAACCAATTCAAAAGAGGAACTAGCTCCTCGCGTAGGTGCGATGCTAGAGCTTCCACATGACGGCCAAGGTCGTTAACTGGGACAAATAAAAGAGCTAGTAGCATTTTTACCTGTAAAGCAAAGTCCGCATTGGTATTATATGAAATCATGTGACTCGTACTTTTGTTCTGTTTAATGAAATTTTGCGATAAGTGAAACAAACATCCTTTGATTTGCACATTGGGAAAACCATCTTTCATGGTTGCCAAAATTGTATGCTCAAAATCACAATTTATGATGTTGGGCCGTGCATTTGGTACTATCTGTAGCATTTTCACTTATGTTGAGCGCTGCTTATTCTGCAAGATTGCATACAGTATGGGGTGGACTCCATCAGATTTCTCGTCTAAAATAACGTACACTTGAAATAATTGAGGTGCAATAGCAAATGTGCCATCAATATACCAGATGGTTGACGTTGCTAGATGTTCCAACCAGGTCTCCCTACCAAAAATGATAATTCTTTCTTGGTTAATCCCTTGATCTGCTATGAAAAAAAATGTCCTCAGTTTCAGAAAATTCTAAGTCTTCAATGCATCTTGGAACCCGGGTAGCTGCATTCCTTTTGCGTCGAATAAGCTTATGCATCGCTTGTCGGTTAGGCAGCTGGGCAATAGCAGTTTGAGACACATTTTCCAAAGACTTGTTGATTATAGTACTCGGTCCTTCGTAAGTGTCCTCGGCTCTCTGACGTGCATACGTTTTTGCTTTTTCAACTACTACAGCCACTGCAGATGGCGGATGGGTGTGATCAGTCATTTTCTTTAGAACAGCTGTTTCTAACGTATGAATTCTGGCACGACATCTACCGTCTTCATAGCATCTCCTGAACTTTACATTTGTTATTGTCTTGCTCTCTTTATCAAATCTGTATATATATCCACCATGACAGAATTTCGCTCGTCCTCTCTGACTCTGAACTGGTTTCAGAGACTGTATTTAGGAAATGATATTCTTTTTTTAACTAAATCATGGTTTACAAATGTTTACAAGTATTTCCTTTAAAGATTTCAATTAAACGGAATCACCGAAATCAATAAGTAGCGGTTTGGCGTTGGAATTATACAAACTATTGTGTGGAGAGAGAGAGAGAGAGAGAGAGAGAGAGAGAGAGAGAGAGAGAGAGAGAGAGAGAGATTTTAATTAAAGAACGGAATCCCCAAGATCAATAAAAAGCGGTTGGGTACTGAAATTATACAAACTACTGTGTGGAGAGAGAGAGAGAGAGAGAGAGAGAGAGAGAGAGAGGAGAGAGAGAGAGAGAGAGAGAGAGAGAGAGAGAGAGAGAGAGAGTTAGAATTTCTTCTGGCGCTGAGATGGCAGTCGCTAATTTTTTTTGGCACTGAAATGACCAGGCGCTGAACTGACAGCGCTGAATCGGCGGCGCTGAGCTGGCGGTGCTGAATAGTACCTAACCCCCTACAGTGACATCACGTTTTTCTATCCAAGAAGAATGTTACGTTATTCATTTGTACCTGTTTAATTAGTCATAAGTGAAAGCGGTAAAATGTGAAAGTTTCAAGGTATTTCTAAAAGAAAAAGAAAGGGCGTTTGAGTAAAGGATTAACTATTACTGTTATTTAAGAAGCTTCCATGAATGTAAATATATATATTTCTTAACAGTTTTTTTACGCTAAATGTATTTTGATAATGATCTTATCAGTAAAATATTTTGAAATTAAATTGATATAGAAAAAATATAGGCAACTGCAAAATCTTAGTAATTATAGCAACAATTGAAAAGAAATTAATGTAATGTTGAATATCAATAATAAAGTCTCTCCTATCTACAGACAGCATGAACCACCATCCAACGGTTTCATGGCCGGATAACAGCGACAATCTTATTTTCTAATTATGTGTATACGTATTCGATTATGTTATCCATTTCTGATTTTGTGAACAATGTATAGTGAAGGCGACACGGCAACGTTTCCTTTATGATGCAATGAACATTTATCCATTTTACGTTATACATCTGACATAATTTAAGAAACTTTTAATCCCTTTTACAACTCGGGGAGAGTTCTATTTATCCCATATCACAACAGAAGGCAGAATCTCTCGCTTTAAAACTTTTATAAAAGCCATTTTCGTTTGCCTATATATGAAACCAATCATAACATTTCGATCTCATTAATTCTGGTCTTAGTCGAGGAAACGACATTATAGAGGTTCATCGGTTAAGCTTCATTGTTTAGAAATAGAATGGAATTTCATAAGCATGTTTTTGTTACAAGCCGGAGCCAAATCAAGATTATTGGAAACGTCCCTGTCTGGCTATCTGCCGGACTAGAGTTGATTCACGCTCAAACTTAATAGTGTCTTGTAGTGTCTGCAACCTCACAATCCTTTTAAGGTAAGGATGGGGAATTTCGGGGAGCCTGTAGGTCTACATGCTGAGTCATCAGCAGCCATTGCTTGGCCCTCCCTGTTCCTAGCTTGGGTGGAGAGGGGGTTGAACCTGCTCTTATAAGGTGAGTCTCTAGAGCATTGTCATAGTCCCTTGTCTCTGCCATTCAGGAGCGACCTTTGAAACCTTTGAACCCCATAAATAAGTAGTGCCGTCGTATTCTATTACTGTACCCACATTCCTGCATCTTTCTTCCATCTTGCTATCCTGCAATGCTACTGCAAGGTTATCTTACAGGTTGCACCTTGACAGGAAATGAACTTCTCGTGTGCAGGCGCCTGGCTATGTGAACCAAATTCATGACTAATCCAATTCTAATCAAGATTAAGAGGATTCAGAAGGAAAGACCATTTTTTTTTTTATTGAAAAATCACATTTAGTTATTACCATATATTAATACAAACTTCATTCACCTACATTCCCAATTACAAAGAACTAATGATATTTTAATTAGCTGCCAATATACAGCCGTATATTAACAGACGCCGGGGAATTAATTGCTTCCTCAATGGAAGTGACATTTTATGATTTCAATTCCAGATATATATTTCCTTTGCTTAATCCAATAAGTGGTTGTATAGTAGAGAATCAAACCACATTCTCAAGAACGGAATCAATATCTTGGTGGTCAGAGAAAATCAGATCTATTTCATGGTATGTCACTGGTAATTTTCATGCAATCTTTAAATATTCATGAAAAAACTTATTTATTGCAACCCTTTGTTAAAAAAGTAATATGATAATTAAGTGATTCGCAATCCTTGTTAAATATCTATTTAAATCTATAATACTCTTAGGGATTTGAGCATGGTATTCATCTCTGATCAATTTTCAATTTCTTTTCAAGTTTTGCTGATCATTGATTAGTAACGGAAGAACGAAAGTG
>NC_090762.1:33013639-33021139 GCF_036898095.1 Palaemon carinicauda
ATCTTGGTTGGCCCACAGCGCAGAAGACAAATGGCTTCAAACTCTCAAATGGTTGCTCAGGTTTAACTCACCAGACTCAGTCATTTTGATAACTGCTTGTTCCGAGGATCCCCGATGCTATCGCATTTGAGAACACCGTCCTCGCCTTATCTTGGCATTATTCCCTCTATCTCGAAAGATGAAATCTATCAGGATGTCAAAATTGAATTGGCTGCTTCAATTTTTTTTTTTCATTTCCTTGGAGTAGGAAATTAGATTCAAGTTGCATGCGATGAAAAATCAGGGTTATACAGTTATAATTTTCTTTGCTGTTTCAGGTTCCACTTTCCTGCATTTTCTTTTGGTTTTCTGATTATTGTGGTTTCTTAATTTTTACTTAGTTAAGTACACCGAAAACAATAAAAATGGGTACCAGTATCATTACTGTACATTAAAAAAAAAAAAAAATAAAAAAACTGGCTGGGATCATAATGCTATTACTAAGTAGTGCAGACAAAATTTATTTATTTCATGTTTGAAGTATAATTGTTGCTGTAACTAAATGCAATTGCGTGTCTAATGTAAATTTCAACCTCACCTCGGAATTGAATCCGTGCCTTTCATTTGAGTGTGCATATATATATATATATATATATATATATATATATATATATATATATATATATATATATATATATATATATATACACATACATATACATATATATATATATATATGTATATATATATATATATATATATATATATATATATATATGTATATATATATATATATATATATATATATATATATATATATATATATATATATATATATCATTATTACGTGGTGAAAGGGTTTGTGTATGGCCATGATCAGCAAAGCTGTACCACGTTGGTTTGCTATGCACGATCAGACAAAAGTCTCCCACCATCAGCAATCCGCAGACCAGCGTTTTGATGAAAACTGGTCAATCACCAGAAGGGAATTGACATGACTGAGGCCTTTTTTTCCTGTAGTAGTGTATACACGGCTGCATTTTTTTTTGTTTTCCTCACTGGGCTATTTTTTCCACCATTTGAGCCCTTGGGCTGATAGCACCTTGCTTTTCCAATTAGCGTTGTAGCTTGGCCAGTAATAAAATATGTATATATATATATATATATATATATATATATATATATATATATATATATATATATATATATATATATATATATATATATATATATATATATATATATATACACATTGAGAGAGAGAGAGAGAGAGAGAGAGAGAGAGAGAGAGAGAGAGAGAGAGAGAGAGAGAACAGTAGCGTCTTCTTCAAATAGGGTCTTTATTAATCCTTACCCAAACTTATCCTCTACCATGTAATATCGTTACCCATCAAAGAGAGTCAATCAAGCTAGTTAAGTGGGCGATAGTTAACCATCCGAACCAGATGCACCCTGTGATTATGGCCTCTCAGATTCTCATTCCGCAAACAGTCAGCGCTTGAAATATTAAGAAATAGCAGCTCCTTACATAATTAGTGTCCATTAATTCTAAACTAATTTAAACATTCGCACGAGACGTACCTTAACATAAAAAAATGCGTACCTTCCAAGGGGTAAGGGGGAACGCTATGATTACATGCACATATATTTCAGGCAAGACATTGAAAAGCACATTTATTCAAATATTTGAAATTAGTTTTATTCAGTCCAGCAGTTTAGGGCTAAGAGATGTATTTCCATTTGCATAGTTTAAAGTAATATTATAACATAAAAAGTAAAGTTATTTTGATTAAAAGAATGTATCAGTTTTTTTTCGTTATAATGAAAAGATTATAATTTTTATCCGCTGCTTTTCTTTATTGTCGACAAATGTCTAATATATGCAGTCTGCTATATTGCAAAACATGTTTCTTTTATGTTCTCAAACATAAGATTATGTCTTTTTCCGTATAAAGAAGAGTTTAAAGCAAATTAAGGTTGCGTCAGTTTTACAGGAAATTTATATATTGAAGTGATTGATTTACAGAAGCTACCGGGATTCTTTTACATATATAGTAACAGTAAACACTTGAGTAATAAACATTTAGTTTTATGTAAAGCAAGATAAAACTGGGTGGATAAAAAATTCTTTTCAATTTACTGTATAATGATGGCCATTTGAATAAGGAAACATTTTCTTAATGCCCTTGTTTTTTATGCCATTCTGTAACTATTTTGTTCTTTGAGACCATCTTATAAACTATCAATTACTCTGTTTTATAAAACCCTTTTTTATCTGTTAGTTCTTCATTTCTTTTAGACCATCTTGTAACTGTTAGCTGATCCGTTTCTTGATTCTATCTTTTTACTATCAACAGTTCCGGTCTTTGAAACTATCTTGTAACTTGGAAATTTTCCATTCATTTAGATTATTATTATTATTATTATTATTATTATTATTATTATTATTATTATTATTATTATTATTATTATTATTATTATTACTTTCTAAGCTGCAACCCTAGTTGGAAAAGCAGAATGCTATAAGCCCAGGAGCCTCAACAGGGAAAATAGCCCAGTAAGGAAGGGAAACAAGGAAGAATAAAATATTTTAAGAACAGTAACAACATTAAATTAAATATTTCGTATATAATCTATAAAAACTTAACAAAACAAGAAGAAAAATTATATAGAATAGTGTGCCCGTTCTTTGAAACCATCATATGATTATGAAATACAACTCCCCTGATTATGTAGAGCATTGATTCTCAACTGGGGTCCACATCCATGAGCCAATTACTAGTTGTCGAGAAAAAAAAAAGGGGTTCGCGATGATAAGTTTAGCGATCCAGATCAGTTATACTTCAGGACAATAAATTGTTATCACCAAGGATTAAATTTCTACAGTAATCTACGCCAGGACAAAGTTCAATGAGATATTAGAGTTAATCGAATTTAACTCGAGGGCTGAAGAGGCTGAAAACGAAAAGGTACCTATCTCTCCTCCAAGTTTGTTGTAGCCCTAACCAGCCAACTAATCTCCCTTTAGATTCATAAACATGTGGATGAAGTGAATATGACTATAAAAAAAGTCCTTCAAATTTCCTATGGACGCTATGGTGGGATTAGGTAGAAAATGCGGTTTGTCACATGTATTGGCAACGGTCAGATGTAAAGACCTTTAAATGCTTCCCGCAGAGATGATCCTTCTTAGCAAGGTCTAAAGACCTTGCTTCTTAGAAAGATTTGCATAAGACCGCAGGAGTCGAGGGAAAAGATTTTCTTTATAAGTACACCGTTTACTTATTTCTCTATTTTCATTCCCGATTGTATTTACCCCTTCCTGTATATGTATTATGTACATCTACTGTTCATCACTTTTTGTATTAATGGGTAAAGTAAGTATTGCAGTATAAGATGCTTGCATTATATGTAGCATCTTTTGATATACTTTTTATCTTTTGAAGATGAACAATTGTAATTGTTTAATTATTTATTTTTCATCAATACATAGATGATTGACTTTCTTCAAAGCCTCTATGCACACACGCAAAACTTTGATATATCATTTACTTTGTAAAGTATAAAGACCATTTATTAATCAAACCAAGCTTATAACAGACATTGTCGTTGTGCTCGTTAGTGGACTTGATTCTGTTTAGAGCATTCTGACGCTGTAGTTTTGGTTCAACCAGGTTTTTTCTAAGTATATAATTGTATGTTTTTTTTTCTCATCTATTGTTTTTCGTAAAATAATTGACCGCTAAGACAAAATATCATATTTCTCTATTAAGAACTGTTGACCGTTTACATTTGTATAGCGAAAACCTATTTCTCTGATCGCCTTTCGAAGAGATTCTCTACTTCCATTGAAATCAATATTTTCTTTCATTGATACCAGCACTTTATCGAGAGTAGGAATTTCCATCTGATCGCAGAAACCAAGAATTGTTTTTGCAGAACATTTTCATCAAAATCATCAAAGTCAGCCACTGGCTTCACTTTGTCTTTACTTCTTTTGAAACACTGGAGATTCCAATAAATTATCTATCTCATTTGTTTCTGCGTTAGATGCCATATTGTAATTTTTGACATATTTGCTGCCTTAGATGCTCTTTGGATAGACTTTGAAATAGCAGTTACAGGACATCCTCATTGGTTTTCTCAAATGAAATATTTCAGAACATTACTGACAATTTCTTTGGCTTCAGGTGGTAGGTAAAGGGCTTTGCGGGAGTCCCTTGGGCTATCCATTGCTATCACAATATAGTAGGTAATCAACAGTGTTTGGCCTAAAATGACATTAAAGCCGACCTTTTAAAACCCGGTATAAACCATTAAACCCTCACCCTGAAATCTGGAAACGCCGGACAAAAATATGCCACATCTACATTTTCAATAATTAAACTTGGGGTTTAACTAATAAAATTGAAATATTTTAACTAATAATAGAGGAAATAAGATATATTCTAAGTATCTGCTAAATGTAAAATGCTACGTTTCAAGAAATGAAACATTTCAATAGAATCCTTGACGCTAATATGATTACCATAGTATAAGATTGGTAACGAATGATATCTGTACCTGCTGCACCATAGCAGCCTTAGAAAATTTGACGGACTTGAGGATTTACCGTGTTTTGATAATGGTTGTTGTTGAAGATTCACCCTGGTATTATCCCTTTGGAACAGCCCGAGGTACCTTTAATGACAGAAGCAGCCTATTAAATATCCATGGTTAACCTTTTCATATTAAAATGATAGAGAGACTTGGGTCATCGGATCAACTCGAGTGAGTCCTATAGACCTTGATCCTAACGTGTTTGTACAAGAGAAAAATTAGGGAATCGGCCCTCATAAATGAAACAAATAACATGAATTTATCCGAAGGACCATAGAAAGCAGATTTAGTGGACAACACCTTTCTAAAAGACAATCAAAAGGATAAACCGATATGAAGATCGACCCCCTTTTAACCGTCCTCAGTCAAGACCTTGGACGCCAACTACAACCCGGTCAGGATTATAAGAATACACCTGGAGAGGAAATACCTTTGCCAGAAGTCATAAGACACAAAAGCTGAAACAATTCGTAATAAAGTTGTCACTCCTTTCAAGGAAAGTAATATTCCTTTCATAAATAAATGGCATGTGGTACTGATGTTGCACCACCCATAAATGGCAAATACAAAGGTTTTATTGCGTTTTTGAAAAAGGCTGTTCTCGAAGTATTTTGCATACACTGTGTGATCCACTGTTAACAATTAATTGCTAAGCATTTTGGCGGACGTCTGCAATAGGTTCTTATTGTTGTAATAAAAGTTTTTAATCATATCAAATCAAATGATTTCCGAGATCGCCTCTTTCGTGGATTCTGTAGAGAAAATGGAGACGAGTTTGAACACCTCTTAATGCATACTCAGTTGAGGTGGTTATCAAAGGGAAATTGTCTTCATCGTTTCATGACTTTTGAGACAAGAATAAGACAATATGTGTCTTATTCCTGGCTAAAAGCTAGATTGGGGAACAATTACTTGCAACTAAATGTAATGTATTTATACTTATATGATATATTTGAAGAAAAAAAAATTGCTTGATAAACAGCTTCAAGGAAAATATTCTTATCTCAAATTCAGTAAATGTGCTATTACTACTTTGATGATAAAACTGAAGCTGAACAAAATTGATATCGAACGTCAAGTATTTGATCAGTTTTCTTGTTTGGCCTTGATAACCAGTGATTTCCATGATGATGACCTTGCATTGTATGTTAAGTATTTGGAAAATATGCAAACTTTATTGAGTGATCTCCTCACGATAGAGATACCAAATTGGTTGACAATTCCATTTGAGGTTAATGTTGCCGATGTAGATATTTCTTTACAGCAGACCCTCTTTGAATTATAGCCAATTCTTTTTAGTGAGGCAGATTTGCAACAATTCACAGGGGTGCCCTTTTAGCTCGGAAAGGTTTCCTGCTCGCTGATTGATTGGAGAAGATAATTCTAACCAATCAGATAGCAGGAAACTTTTCCGAGCTAAAAAGGGACCGCTGCGAGTCAGCGCAAATGTGCCTCATTAAAAGAAATGAGTATAATGATGAAATCTACCACGCAAAATTTAAAGATGAGAAGCATGATATATGGAAAATATATGACGATGTTAAAAAGTACCCACTACTCAGGGATAAAGCACAGCTCTATGTCTTTGAATTTCCATCATCTTACCATGTTGAATCAGGATTTAGTCAGGGTTTTCACTTATCAAATGCATGTAATACACTCGAAAATGTGAAAATTGGTAATCTGCGATTATCATTGACCTCTTTAGAGCCAAATATATATATAAAAAAACTCACTAAGGCTCATCAGCCACAGTGATTTCATTGAATAAATATGCATTTTTGTAATTGCTTAGGCCAATTTCGAAAAAGTTGATTACAAGTTACTGCTAGTAACCATAAATGTTCTTTGTAATTTAATTATTTCTGTTTCCAACTGTGCAATAGAAGGGAGATAATAGAAGCAGTAAATAGCAAATAGATTTTCCAGAAACCTTACATATGCTGTTAAAACAAAAATGAAATAGTATTTCCGGACTAAACACAAACAAACTAGCTGAGCGATGACGCCAAACAAACCCATCTCCATAAGCCACATGTTAGAGGATTCCACTCGAAGCACTTCCAGACTACAGCACCAGAATATCGTCCGTGCATTTGGTCGAGCCATGAACTCAGCCTAAAAGCGTAGTTTTATATCTGAAGTGCTTGTAATTTACATACACTCTGAGGGTTACGACGCACGCGGCGACTCCTGCACACGAGCGATCGCCATGTATAGAGATTAAGAAATACAGCCGGTGTATCTTTTCCTATCTCTGATGGTTCGTAGGTGCAAATAAGGCGGCACAGGTGCCTCAAATATTCTTATTCTCTCTGTATAATGGAAGAAGGATTTTCCATCTGATAAAATTCGTGCTTTTACGTATCCCCGAATAAATAAATGCCTTACTAAATGCATCAAGCAGATATCTTACCACTCTGGTGCCTTTTTTTTTTTTTTTTTTCCTTCAGGTTTGGCCCCCTGTTGTAGTCGAGGTATATATGGCAATGAAAACATTGCCGAAGATATCCTATTGGCGGATGTGTGCTCTTTAAATAGGTTTTATTTAGGCAGTAATTCAAATTCTCGAAATACTGCGAATACTTCGCAAGGAAACGCAAGCTGTTCCTTACCCCCCCCCCCCTTCCTCTCTCTCTCTCTCTCTCTCTCTCTCTCTCTCTCTCTCTCTCTCTCTCTCTCTCTCTCTCTCTTTCTCTCTCTCTCTCTCTCTCTCTCTCTCTCTCTCTCTCTCTCTCTCTCTCTCTCTCTCTCTTATAATGATGTGACAAGTGGCATAAATCTTGTGTACAGATGAAGCTTGAGAACACCTGATAACCAACCTGAAGAGGGCGGAAGAAAGTTGCACAATATTATGTTCGAAGTTAATATATTGCTTGGAGCTATGGCGTAGCAAGAATGTTCTCTATAACTAGTAGGGGT
>NC_090762.1:33026139-33034391 GCF_036898095.1 Palaemon carinicauda
ACCACATGCAACTTCTTAGAGAAAATTTGTTTGTTTTTTATGCCACAAATCGTTAAGAAGAGATTTAAGAGAATAGAAACTTTTTACAGAAACTGATCTCATTTTTTTTTTTTTTTTTTCCAAATTATCAAGGGAGGACAGTTTGTGACTGTTTTCATTTAAGTATTCTACGTGTCGAAAATGGCAATTAGTTCCGTTCTAAAAGCGTCAAAAGTATCTTCGAGGTGTAGTTCATGAAAATAGGTGTGGTCTAAAGTATCATCTATCCAGTCAACCTTGAATGGCGTAAATGTGCGCAAACCTGAACTGTTGTTTGTCAAGCCCAGTTGAAAAGCGGAGATTTATTACGGGAAACATAAAGCCAGGGAATTAGGGGGGGGGGGGGTCGTCAATTACACAATTAATTAGTTTATCGATGGACATTCGGAAGTATCAACGCGGATTCTGACAACACCATTAATTCGCCCCGTTTTTTGTTAATCAAAAGGAGCCATTAATCACTGATTCCAGTCAAATGATCGAGTTTCACTTTTACGAACCACAATGGAATCTTGAGTCCATAAATTGGAACCCAATTTCTTACATTTATTTTCAAATATTTTCAAATTCAATTACGAGATCTTTTGAATGCTAAAGCTGTATATTTCTAATAATTTCTGTAATTTAGAGTTCTTAGGGTAATGCAAAAAAGACTCGGGAAATTCTGAATATAGAATCTATTACAATAACTCCTTCGATTAAGTATTAGAAAATTAAAGTTACTGAAGGGTCAAATCTGCTGAAAACTTGAGATGGAAGTTTGGAAAAAAGTATATAGATGAGACTCTGGAAATACCGAAAATAGGTTCCATTACAATAACCCCCTTCGCTTAAATATTAGAAAATTAAAGTTACTAAGTATCATATCTGCTGAAAAATTGAGGTGGAAGTTTGGTAAAATGTATTGAGATGTCTTTTTACCCTTATTATCACTTGGTATCGGTAGATTTTTTAAAAATTACGAAATTATATTCATGTTTTCTTTGCAAGCTGGAGATATACGTACAATGAAAACTAAAACGCTACTTTTAAGTTTGGTTGAAAATTCATATCGATTCAAATAGAAATTAAAACTAGATACAATTTCCATAGATTGTAAAATAAAAGCCGGGTGATTATTACAGCCTTTAATTCCATATAGATTGAATGTAGAGATAAGGAAAATTTTGAAAACTGCACTGCATTTCATACGAAGGATAAAGACAGCTATGTAAAAAGCTTATGGGGATGCATTCGTATCCTTGTATCCATTTTAAGGTTAAATTAAAGGTAGAAAAATATCACTGCAATATCCTCACTTATTTAAAACAATTGGAAATCAATGTTTTTTTTCGAACATAATAAAAACTGATAGCATGCAGTGCTTTGTCTTTATTTTTAACATTATTCTATTTTTTGGTGGTTTTGGAATGAAATTTTCCCATTCCTTTTCAATTTATATTGAAAATTGTGAATAGTTTTGATAGTTGATGGTCCGCATTTCTTTTGTACTTTGGGAATGTTATAAAAATCAAGGTTGAATTCGAGAATGCGGAACAATACTCCATCCTTAATTTAAAATTTGGACTAGAATCAAAATAAATTGGACGAACAGGAGCATAATTGTATGCTCACTTCCTTCGCTGACTAGAATTAAAGCCCAGGAAAAGGAGGAACGATAGTTTCCATGCAATATCATATACACTTAATCTTCTTTTGAAGACAAAATACTTTAGCAACTATAAGTAAACGTTAGCACAAGTACACCACACGCACTGAACATTATGCATCAGCAATCTCCGTCCTTATAATAATATTTTAATCTTCATACCATTTATTAAAAGCTCCCCGCGGCTGCTCTTCTCCAGACACCTTCGTATAATAAGTTAACGAAGTAATTTTACCAGACGAAATCCTTCAACAATAGCGACACCAGAATGAAAGAAATTAAGATCGACCGTTAAAGTGTCTGTTTAGGAAGTGCGACCCGCTGGGCGCTTACCCATGCACTATGCTCCGAGATACCCAGTCACCCATTTTATCTCTCCTTGTAATAAACATAATATCTCCCTTAAGACAGTGCTCCAATTAAGACGTTTCATGTTCGAAGTCAACTCGAGCAAGAGCATAATTACCCGAGGTAATAGAAACGTCTTTTGACTTCAGATGATTATTTATTTTTTTCTTTTTAATTTTCCTTCAGTGGGTATTTTCACCTATATAAACTTTCGCCATGCTCAGGGCAGTCTCACGTGTTAGCGCTTCAGAGACTCGGAAAAAGCTGTTTATCCTGACGTGGCAATTACATTTTGTGAAATAGAGCCGTGTACGAGATGAATCTCGCCAGATTTTGCAGCTTTAATCTGCATGCGGATTGAGAATAAGGAATAATAAAGCCTGTTTTGGCTCTAGATTTTTAAATTGAACTTTTGAGGTACGTACAAATGGAGATTCGTCCTTGCGCGCCTGTGTTTTAATGTCGGTTTTTGTTTGATTGCAAGTTGCTTTTACGAGGATTTAAATGAATCCCCCCCAGTGGCGGTCGGTTACAATCCAGAGCAATAATGCGACTTGTTGCGAGCTTTACTTTTAGCCGAAATAAAAAAAAGTATAAGGTGTTGTACTTTACTTGATATCCACTCTTTGAATTTTAATGTTCTCATTAACCTCTACATGTAAGATAGCTATTAAGAATCTATTTAAAATTTTAATTAATTATGTTATGTAATTAAGAAAACTGCCCGCCTTACCGTTTTATTGCCAGTTATTATTATTTAAATCTATAATCATTATTTCGGTTATGTCTTTATCTACAGTACAGTTATGCGTACCAACAAATGCATTGCATAGTACTTTTAGTCTGACACTTAAATATATAATAAGAAATCTTTATAAGATAATGATTGGACTGTTTGAATTGTATGTATTTCAAAGACTCGTGTTTTATATCTTAGTAAAATCTCAACCCTACATCTAGAAATCCCAACATTTTCGTAAAATCTCTTGCGTGCATCGAGAAATCTTTTCTTCCTGTTAATATATTGTGATAGATCGTTCAGATAAGTTTTAATGTTCCAATCTCAATAGTTCAATTTTACTATTTTCCTTTATCTATGGTACACTTAAAACAAGTTCTCTGTAGTCCTAAAATCATGAATCACTGAAATGATCTTACAGCATATTTAGAAAATATCCATCCTAAAATTTAAATTTCACATATGCTATAAATTTTGCATAATTTTTTTTTTATCAAGATAGACGGATGAATAAACTTTCACTGCTCCCAGGTACTTCTATGGCATTTTTCAAATAATTTCTTTATTCCTTGGCACCAACCAGTCTGCTTCTTCCCACATTTTCTCTTCGGAAATCTCTTGATTCTTGCTTTACGCTCTTTAAATGACAAGTTCTTTCCTTTTAATAACAAACTTTGAATCTTCTATAGTTTCGTTTTCCCCGACTCCTGTGACCTGGAATCTAATCTTGCTTATTTTTTTTTTTTTGGGGGGGGGGGCCGCTTGCCAGTTCAGATTATTTTTTCATTGAGATGGTAGAAGGACTTTTAGATGGGTAATGTGAAATTCCAATAGATTTTTAAGACCCAGCTGACAGTCTTGTTGGTTTGTTTTGATAATAATAATAATAATAATAATAATAATAATAATAATAATAATAATAATAATAATAATAATAATAATAATAATAATAATATTGCTCATAAATGTGCTGTATCGTCCCTTGATGCTATAATAAGTACAGTATTCAAGACATCTGAAAAAAAAGACTGCTAAATATCTGGTCACAATGAGTCCAAAGACGACTTACGAACGATTACGTGGGTACATCACATTCCCATAAAACTATCAAGTGGATGCCTAAGAACCAGCCGGAGGTAAAATGGCAGTTCTGATAGCTTCTAAAACTACCTCAGTATCGCTAACTATAGGTGAACGGTCCATTAAACGCCCTAACACGTATTCAGATATCCTCCGACGATCTTGACAGTTACAATTACGCTCGTTAAGTACATACTTCGGGGAGATATTGAGGCAGGCACAGCCGATTGTCTAGTTTCCTTAAAGGCTTTTCTCTTGAGGAAGTAGAACAACTGGGAGAGAAAAGAAAAAAAGAAGAGGAGTCGATTGGAAACGGATGATGAAACCCTGTCTCCGTGAGGTGTAATTTGGCTTTGATAAATGACAATCAATTTGCCTCCCGAGTTGGTTTTCCGTTCTTAATCGTTAGGGTTCAGATGTTTCTTGATGGGAAGACACGCTTGATGAGAGCCTCTGCACTAGCATTAGTAGTTTGATCTCGAAATCTCCTTGTATGGTAATTAAGGAGTAAACCGCTGTAGCAAATATGCTAGTATTTCACATATGCTTCTCCAATCAATAAATCACGTTAGGGTTCACTGAAACTCATCAATTTTGATGTGATCAATGTCGGACCACAGTGGTACAATGAGAGTGATACTTCAGAAATCCGGTTGTGTTCTGTATAAATTAGTTCTTTATGTTAATTATACTTAACTTGCGTAATGATACGGCCAGTTGCAATGCTTCTGCTAAAATCAAACTTCACTAAGAGTAACTTTGAAAATTCTCGCTTTTACACAACGACAAATGGCCCGCTGTCTGACACGAGAATTGCTTCTGCTTAGAGTTTTGTTATTATTATAGTTATTATTATCAGTAATAATAATAATAATATTGATAATAATGATAATGTCCTGAAAGGTTTAGGTTTATAATTTATTTGTCATGGTATAGTAATTATGTTGGAAACAACAACAATAGTTATATTGATAATAATAACAATAATAATTGTAAAATTCAAAATAATATTTTTTTTCCTTGATTCTTAACAAATTCCAAGTATCAATCCCAATATTTTTTTGATGAATAACAGAAATAAATTACGCCTTTGTAAAAGCGGAAGGCGCAACGCCCCCGAAATGATTATAAATATTTACTGAGAAACTGAAAACTTAACCTGTTTGAGTGTATGATAAAGTGACGAGCTGATACACCGAATCCATGTTATTAACAAAACTACTCCCGGGTGGTATGTTCCATAAGCTGTGAATAAACATAGCGAATGAATGACACAATTTCAAGGATCTGTATCGTCCATAAACGCCCGATTTGCATAAATACGGGGCCAAAAAATTTCGACTACACTGGCCCGATCAGGTGCGCTACTATATCGACGCCAAAAGCGCTAACATGTTATTAAGTGCAATAAGACCGGGAAAAACGTTCTCTGTTGCGACTTGCATTGCTATTCCCGTGCGCGAAATTTTAATTAATTATGGTATACTTCTTCCTGTAGGTTTCAGTAGGGGACCATTGCTTATTGAATCTGTTTATATACTGTATGGTACGAGATAGGACTCTACATCTGATTTTAGCTCGATAGAATACGATGAAATATTTGAAGTAATTTTCAATTTCTGCTTGAAGGGGTCGGATAGTCCGATGTAGTAGTTTCCAGAGCTGATCCATTTCTACTCTCTCTCTCTCTCTCTCTCTCTCTCTCTCTCTCTCTCTCTCTCTCTCTCTCTCTCTCTCTCTCAGCATGCATATAACGCATTTTACAGGCAGTGAACTAAGGTTTCAGAGTGCTCAGTCGGTTCTACTGCAGTGCTTTCAGCATTCTGCCCTTCCTATGATCCCATTGGCTTCTGAACTTAGCTGTTCTTTTTCACCCTATCCTCGCCCCAATTTTCACCTTCGGGCTACTTCTGTGTGAATCAATAGGTTTGCCTTAGACGGCTGCCTATAAACTCCTGTCTGATTTATATCTCTGAAGTGATCGCAGTGGTCAGACTCAGACAGATTTATGATACTATTTACTGAATACGTAGTGAGGAAGCTTCGGGTTTACATTTTTTAATAAGAAAGCTATGGCCTTGTTCTATTAATTTCAAGGTAATGTTTATTTCATGTTACAGTATTTCCGCTGTTTAGATCCTGTAGCAAGTTGAAATAACCTTAAGATTTTTTATCCCTTAGATTTTTATTATTGTTAGTCCTGAAGTTTCAAAGTTTGGTTGAGTCTAGAAATAAACCGAAATTGCATGAAATTTTTTATAAACCGTAAAGAACTATTAAAGTGTTATATTTTTATGCTTACATTTGTAAAGGCGCTAAAGATATCAATTGAGGTCGAAAATTTTAATTAAAATTTTTTTTATGTATTCTATATAACGGTGACTTTAGTTCTGTCTGATAAACTTATAACTTTATATTGATGTTGTAATGTGTGAGTATCACAAATTTCCCAAATCTTCCAGGGAAAAAAAATTGAATTACAGTTTCGAAAAGAGTCAGTGAAATTAAGGGCACAGATATAAAGGCATTGCTCATGCGTGGTACAGGTTTAGTACGTGTTTGTGCCAAGTAAATGATTTTGACCAAAATGACATCTTTCGTAAGTTATCATATTTTGCTTTTACATCACCTTAAAGAAGAAACTAAGTCTCTTTTTCAATAAAGAGTAAAGCATTTACACAGTTGCAAAGTATTAATTCATGTTTGCATGTTTGTGGTATTGTTTGTACATCTATAATGTTTAAGCACGCGTTCCAGCATCGGCAAACAAATAGAAAATGTAAATATGAACGTTCCACAACTTCATTCCATTCGAGACGAATGAGCTTATCATAATATTGACTTCCATTTTTAAGAACTTCGCCAGGACGTCCCATTCTTTGTACTAAAGCTGCATATTGACGGCTCTCTTCCCATTGAAGATGGCTGGGCTGCTTTTGAATGAATTGCAACTGGATAATCCTCCCCACCGATCCACAACCCCTGGCCCTGACACCCCTGTGATCCAGACACTGATATCCCTGAAGTGTGTCGGTGGATAAAGCCTCTGAATAATGAAGGATTAATTTAGATTATGTCTGATTTGTATATTTAGGTGGTTGTTAAGTATGGCCTACACCTTTGAGAGGAAGGTTGGCCAAGACTGGTAGATGTGTCCTCTAATTTTGTTTGCTTTTAAAGCTAACCATAATTCCAGACACGTATTTGTGCTAAACCAAATACCCAGGAGAATTTTTTTTTCTGTTTTTATTAGTGATCTTTATTGGCAGGTCGATATTCTGGGGAGACAAGGAGAGGGCGTACCTTGACTTGTGGGAACTTCGGGGAGAATGTTGCTTGACTTATAGGTAGACAGGTATTCAAGAGCTGCTGGTTACAGGTATGCCGTTTAATTAGTACCTGTACCTTTGCGCCCGTTGCTTCGAATTATAATGTTCAAAAGTGTATATCATGTACTTGCATTGCTTTGAATTGGCGTTGTGTAGCGCCATGAACTTTTTCATTTTTAATATTTTCGGTTGATGAGAATAACCTTACAACTGATAATCATCATGATAATGATAGCAATAATCGGTTTTGTATAAAAGAAAGTGAAAATACATGGATCGATAGGTCTCATGTAAGTAGCCTTTGGAAACCGCCCAGCTTACCCGAGAGCAATGTTCGCTCCGAAAATTCAATTTAGTAGGTGCGAGGCATCATTTCTTGGCGATAATAATATGCAGTGTAACAACATATCTGATCAAGGCAAGAAAGACTTCAGTCGTCCGTCATATCTTATTATAGTAATTATGAAATCACAACAGGTTTTACTTCACCTAAAAACAGATCTTTCGAAGTTTGCCTTTATTCTGAGGCACCTGTTGTTTTTCTGTTAACGCTTTTCTCATGAATGTGTACACACACATACATTATATATATATATATATATATATATATATATATATATATATATATATATATATATATATATATATATATATATATATATATATATATATATATATATATATGTGTGTGTGTCTGTGTGTATGTATGTATGTATAAAATCACATCAGGTTTTACTTCACTTAAAAACAGATCTCTGGAAGTTTCCCTTTATTTTGAGGCACCTGTTGTTTTTCTGTATCCGCTTTTCTCTTATGAATGTGTATACACGAACACACACACACACATATATATATGTGTATATATATATATATATATATATATATATATATATATATATATATATATATATATATATATATATATATATATATTATATATATATATATATATATATATATATATATATATATATATATATATATATATATATATATATATATATATATATATATATATATGATTCATCTTGAATGTGTAAACGGTTTAGGAATGCTAAGAGATTTTTAT
>NC_090762.1:33034891-33044891 GCF_036898095.1 Palaemon carinicauda
AAAGTAACATCTGATTCGTTCCAATCGCCTGCATTATCTTGTTATTTTGTGTAGGCAAGTGTTGGAATAGTTACATATGAAGCATTATATGAAAGAAAGATTGTTAGACAATCAACATTTATGAATAAAAGGAAGTAAATCAACCTTTTTAAGTTTATTGATCAAAATTTATTCTCTTTCACTAATACTCATTTCTGTTTACTCCATTGGCCTTTTGTTGTTCTATTGGAGTTTGTTGTAGAGGATAATAAATGATGACAAATTTCCATCACTAACGGTTTTAAGAGGCCATGAATCTTCTTGAGCATCGATAATAAAACTAGACAACGTCTGTATTTTCAAGCTGATTTCCATATCTTGATTACTTTTTAGTAAAAGGAATAAAATGTTTGGCGTTTTGACAGTACGTCAATAAGAAATGTTTTCGTTTTCGCCTTGATTTATGCGTTCGAATCAATTATGTTCGAAGAAGACAAACTATCTGTCTCAGGGTTTTTTTTCATGTCTGTCGTGAAGTCTCAATACACTGCATTATATATTCTGTGAGACGAAACCTTTTATCGTGATATATTTTTAGAACTACCCGGGTAAAGAATAGTAAATTTTTATTGTATTACTTTTCTTTTAAATTTTTTTGTATATAATTATTTTGCTTTTAATTTTCCATTATTACCTATAAGAGATGTTCTCTTACTTAGTTTTTATAAGAGTTTAGAATTCTTTTATTTTCATTCAATATTTCATGAAATTCTCTCTCTCTCTCTCTCTCTCTCTCTCTCTCTCTCTCTCTCTCTCTCTCTCTCTCTCTCTCTCTCTCTCTCTCATAGAAAAACATACACACCATCTTCCTTTACATGTGTTGTTTTTCCTTATTTATTTATTGCTAAATGTAAAGGCCCTACAAATATATTTTCAGCCATAACAGTATCATTCTTTATTAAATGATATAAAATCTTTTTATAGAAATAATTTGTCATCTGCATTGCATCCAGCCATCCAATCTCACCGCAATGTTTCCTTTACGTTTTAAAACCAAAAGGAAAAAGATTATTGTCGTGTTGATAGGCTGACAGTCTGTAATGGGCCATCCCTAGGGTAATTAAGGTGCCCCAGAGAACGGATGAATTCTTCAAAGTGACATCCGCGGCCCTTAAGATGGAGCCGCTCTGGGCTATGGCTAATTTGAATACACTGTGTCCCCCTGACCGCAACATCTTTACGCTTCTTCATTCCTCCCTTCGATATACTTCAGTCCCCCTCTCCCTCACTACCTTCTCTCTTTCTCTCCCCTCCTCCTCCTCCTCCTCCTCCTCCACTTCGCCTTGAAAGAATTAAATGGAGCTGAGGTGAGGAGAGGTCAAGGGAAATGCTCAGTCATGAGAGAGAGAGAGAGAGAGAGAGAGAGAGAGAGAGAGAGAGAGAGAGAGAGAGAGAGAGGTTTTCAGGCATTTTTGTAGATTACAAATATTAATAACTGATACAACAATGTCATCGTCGGTTATTACGTTATACTAATTCATGTTTTATACTTGTATCATTTTCTGCTATATATCTGCTTTTGTGTTCATGTCTTACATCTTGGGGAAAATTTAAGATAATTTATGTCTTGGTAAAAAATTGAATTGGAACTTGGCTCATCTCTCAAAAGTAAAGTATTTCGAAAGTAATAATTGTGTACTCAGTCTTTCCAGTGTGTCCGTGTAGGTGCTTATGTACACGCGTGTTCAACTTGGTATCAGTATATACTATAAACAATTTACATTTTGGTTGCTTGGTAAACGGTAAGCTATATGCAGTCCAAGGCCTACCAAACGTGAGATAAGTGTTTAACCCCTTAGCCAATAACCCACATTCGCTTATTGGGCCTTCTAAATTCAGCAGCCGACACCTCCTAACATAATTTAGAACACACACACACACAACATATATATATATATATATATATATATGTATATATATATATATATATATATATATACTGTATATATATATATATATATACTATATATATATATATATATATAGAGAGAGAGAGAGAGAGAGAGAGAGAGAGAGAGAGAGAGAGAGATTAATTTTCAATGACTGAATTTTCCCTAACAAGTATTCATGTATTCACGAGCCTTTGTGCTCAGTGAGACGTGAAACAAATGCTCACTACTTGCTGTATTGGTGCTTTTGGTGCTGTAACAATAGTAAGCTGTTCTTAGGCCAGCGTAGCCTCTTCGTCTTGGACAGAGCCCCTAAGTGACTGTGCAATCCTGTGGAAATATCTTATCACCTCTCACTCTGATATGAAAATGATCACTGACATTAACGACTGAAGGAGGGCATTAATAAAATATTATTTACACAAGGCAAACCGTCGTTAGTCATTGCTAATGCAGATATCAACATAATTATACTTATCACATTCCAAGTAAATTTCAGAGAGATGAGCCACGATTTCTTTACTTTCTTTTCAGTTTTTGTATACAATCGAAATGAAATAAGATAATCAATCACAGTCTAAGTGATGTAATTAGATATTATCTTTTACTTGACGATATGCCATCGAGATGATTTTTAGGATATCTTGCCTTTCTGGATAAATTGTGCAGTAGAGATGGGGAAAACTGCCGTTTTTAATTCTGTGTGGCTGTATGACTGTCTTTCATTACACTAATGAATTACTTTATTCTGTTGAATTTTTATATTGATGACGTATTTCCTTATGAGCCCATTCATCTCCCTGAATTCCACCATTTTTCATTTCCTCTCTAATTTCTCTCTTATTACCTTTGCCAAGGAGGTTACCCAATGGAATCAGTTTATTTTATTTGTCTCTGTGTTTGTGGACAGGATTACGTCAAAACTACTCGACAGATTATGGCGAAATTTTCACCAAAGATAGATCATAGGTCATGGACGTCCCTATTAAATTTTGGAGATGATCCGGATCCGGATTCTAGATCTGGGTTTAAAGATAACATTAACACTACTCCATGGATTTTGACGAAATTTTCACCACAGATAGATCTTATTTCATGGACGACCTCATTACTTTTTGGAGATGATCCGGATTTTAGATCCAGTTTTGCATTTTTTGTAATTTTAAAGATAACGTCAAAACTATTAGACGAATTTTGACGAAATTACACCACAGATAGCAGATAGATCTTAGGTCATGGACGACCCCATTGAATTTTAGAGATGATCTGGGTTTTAGATCCAGATTTGTATTTTTCGTCATTTTAAAGATAACGTTAAAACTACCCGACGAATTTTGTCGAAATTTCACTAAAGATAGATCCTAGGTCATGGACGACCCATTTAGATTTTCGAGATGATCTGGATCCGGATTTCTATGCTTGGATTTAAAGATAATGTCAATACTACTCGACGGACTTTGACAAAATTTTCACCACAGATAGATCTTAGGTCATGGACGACCTCATTATATTTTAAAGATAATCCGGATTTTAGGATCAGCTTTACATTTTTCGTCATTTTAAAGATAATGTTAAAACTACTCGACGAATTTTGACGAAATTTCACCACACTTAAATCCTAGGTCATGGGATGACTCAATTAATTTTCGAGATGATCTGGATCCGGGTTCTACATCTGGATTTAAAGATAATGTCATCACTACTTGACGGATTTTGACGAAATTTTCACCACAGATAGATCTTAGGTCATGGACGACCCATTTAGATTTTCGAGGATGATCTGGATCCGGATTCTATGCTTGGATTTAAAGATAATGTCAATACTACTCGACGGACTTTGACGAAATTTTCACCACAGATAGATCTTAGGTCATGGGACGACCTCATTATATTTTAAAGATAATCCGGATTTTAGATCCAGATTTACATTTTTCGTCATTTTAAAGATAATGTTAAAACTACTCGACGAATTTTGACGAAATTTCACCACACCTAAATCCTAGGTCATGGATGACCCCATTAGATTTTAGAGATAATCTGGATTTGAATCTGCATTCTAGATCTGGATTTGCATTTTTCTCCCCTTTTAAAGACACGAAACAAAATTAACAGATTCGTACGAAATTTTCACCACAGATAGATCGATTGATTTTTGGTGGAGGTCAGAAATTTTAGGTTTTTAATTTCTTTGGTCTTCGAAGCTTTCTACATCCATAAAGCTATGTTTAAGTCAGGAGTCATCATTAGTATGCTATAACATTGCTTATTAAGAAAATGCTTAGATTTCTTACCTTCACTCTGTTTTTCAATAATGGGTTACATGAACCTGCCTGGAGAAAGATTGAAGTACGTCGTATAATTGTGCATTTTGTTCTATTATTTAGAATTATAGATGAAAGCCCGCGGGAAGTGAAGGGAAGTAGCAGGAGGTGGTATGTGATGCGAGGAAGGCCAATCAAGCTTAAAGTTAAGACCTATAACAAAGTAATAAGACCAGTGGTAATGTATTGTATCGGAAACTTGAGCTGTGGAATGAAAAGAGGAAGCAAAACTTGAGAGAACAGAAATGTGAATTCAGATATGGATTATGGGAATATCACTTACTGAAAGATTGAAAAATGATGAAATAAGGAAGAATGGCAGGCATAGTAAAATTCATAGATGTGATAATAGTGTCACAACTGAGAATGGTGTGCGCAAGTGGGGGGAGGGAGTGAGGATGGCTTAGGAGGAACCTGTTAGGGGGAAGAAGATCGAAAGGGAGGCAGAAAATTAGACGGTGAGATAAGGTGAAGGATGATATGGAAAGATGTTTGGTGGAAGAGGATGCCTTTGATAGAAGGCATTGGAGAGTCCGCATCAAGCAATGATCCCTCAAGTGCCCTATAGTAGCCATGCATATGTTTGTATGGAAAATATGGATAGATATAAAACGGACTGCATAACCTGTCATTATGGACTTTTATTCTGTGTTGTTTTCTTCTTCGCGGCTCTTGCAGTAAGAAAATCAAAGAAAAATTTCTTATTCTCCTTAGATGAGATTAAGGTAATGATTCGACACGTTTCCTTGAAGATAATAATTTTGAATAAAGCATCTTTGCATATTTACATTATTGAAATCTGCACCTTTAATTTGGTGCTCCTATCTCTCTCAATCATCATTTGGGAAGCATTCTCTTAAGATTGGGAAGTAATTGCTTTAATGCTTTCAATGCTAAGAGTCAATTAATCTCTCTCTCTCTCTCTCTCTCTCTCTCTCTCTCTCTGGGGAACTGTCTAATGTGCTGTGTGTTTTACGACAAAAACTCTCTCTCTCTCCTCTCCTCTCTCTCTCTCTCTCTCTCTCTTTGGGAACTGTTTAATGTGCTTTTTGTTTTATGACGAAGACTCTCTCTCTCTCTCTCTCTCTCTCTCTCTCTCTCCTCTCTGGGATCTTTAATGTGGCTGTGTGTTTCATTACAAACATTCTCTCTCTCTCTCTCTCTCTCTCTCTCTCTCTCTCTCTGAACTGTTTAATGTGCTGTGCGTTTTATGGCAAACATTCTCTCTCTCTCTCTCTCTCTCTCTCTCTCTCTCTCTCGGAACTGTTTAATGTGCAGTGCGTTTTATGGCAAATATTCTCTCTCTCTCTCTCTCTCTCTCTCTCTCTCTCTCTCTCTCCTGTAATTCATGCCACCGGCTATGTCCAAAGTCGCATGGGAAGATTATTTGCCCCGTGTTATTCCAGAGCAAAATTCTCCGCTTAAAAAATAAAACGTTAATACACAGCTAAAGGGAACATATTACCCGTGACGCGAAATATCGAATGTGTCTACTCGATGGCAATTGGATAGTAAGTCTTAATGAGTCGAGAGACAACAAATATAATTTATGACCCCCTTAGGGCATGTGTTAGGATATTAAGTTTTCATTTGCTCTCCTCTCTCTCTCTCCTCTCTCTCTCTCTCTCTCTCGTCATTGAAAAATGTTTTTTTATGTGCTCCATGTGAGCGATGAGTTTATATTTTCAGTCAGCTCCTCTCTCTCTCTCTCTCTCTCTCTCTCTCTCTCTCTCCACTGGAAAATATGTTATTTTATGTGTTCCATGTGATAGATCAGTTTATATTCTCTCTCTCTCTCTCTCTCTCTCTCTCTCTCCTCTCTCTCTCCACTGGAAAATATGTTATTTTATGTGTTCCATGTGATAGATCAGTTTATATTCTCTCTCTCTCTCTCTCTCTCTTCTCTCTCTCTCTCTCTTCCACTGGAAATATGTTATTTTATGTGTTCCATGTGATAGATCAGTTTATATTCTCTCTCTCACTCTCTCTCTCCCTCTCTCTCTCTCTCTCTCTCTCTCTCTCTCTCTCTCCACTGGAAAATATGTTATTTTATGTGTTCCATGTGATAGATCAGTTTATATTCTCTCTCTCTCTCTCTCTCTCTCTCTCTCTCTCTCTCTCTCCACTGGAAAATATGTTATTTTATGTGTTCCATGTGATAGATCAGTTTATATTCTCTCTCTCTCTCTCTCTCTCTCTCTCTCTCTCTCTCTCTCTCTCTCATATAATCACAAATGTGCAGTACATACGTTTAATTAAGATAAATATTTCAAAGAAAAGATGCCATCTTGATATGTTTCATGCAACGTTCGAGTATACTTCAAACTTGATGCATTCGGTCTTCACTGCTTGATCTGTCAATCCTCGTTTATAATAACATTATTTCCTTTTATAAGTGCTCTCTGTTTCATGGTTTATGTGAGCATATTTAATTAATCGGTATCTCCATCTTAGGTTGCCATAGTTTATAACTTATATATGAAATATTTTATTTTAATATTTTTTTCTGTCCTTAAAATATTTTGTTTGCCTTGTTTCCTTTCCTCACCGAGCTACTTCCCCTGTTGGAGCCCCTGGGCAAATAATCATCCCATGCGACTTTGGACATAGCATCCTGTTTTTCCAACTAGGGTTGTAGCTTTGCAAATAATAATAATAATAATAATAATAATAATAATAATAATAATAATAATAATAATAATAATAATAATAATAATAGTCAGTTATATTGAACCTGATATCTGCAGATATTTGCGGTTTGTTGCAACAAGTGGACTATGGAATAAACACCCTAGTGAGAAAAAAACAGAAAATATAATTAATAAGAATTAAGTACGATATTGAACTTGGATAATCGGTTATTACCAAGTTTATTACCATAGCGAACGTAACTCACAGCGAGTCATTTCTTTCCTACCTGGAATATAAGGGTGGGGTCGGTGAAGGCCTGGAAATCCAGACCGATCTTTTAACAAAGCGCGCACGAATGACTTCAGAATCACTTGGTGTTGGAAGAGCGACTCTGATTGCGTACGGCCTTAATGGGCTGTCGAAGGGCTCTGAAAGGCACCTGGACCAACTGCGGGGAAAATCGTTAATTGGAGGTGGGGAGCTGCAGCCCTGCATTAGCTATTGTAAAATGGTACTGGAAACATTAAATTGAAATCTCAAAAAATGGCGGGAATTTAAAAGGAGCGTCCGCTGCGCGGGCGGCCGTTCCAATTTCCAAGACCCTCCCGAGAGCTGGCCAGTCGTAATTGGCTTGATTGGCTGAAAATGGTTATATTTCTGTTAATGGGGAACGCCAGCATGTTAGGGCAGAGATGGTTAAACCGTCGAAATGGTATTAGGTCTGCCATAAACAAGCCTGGATGTGGCCCCCGAGAGTTTTTATCAAGGTTTTGTTTTAGGTTATTCTCTCTCTCTCTCTCTCTCTCTCTCTCTCTCTCTCTCTCTCTCTCTCCTTCTCTCTCTCCTCTCTCTCTCTCTCTCTCTCTCTCTCTCTCTCTCTTTATATTTACATTTTTCGAACGATTTACTTTTAGCCATTCCTTATTGGGAAATTAATTATCATTCCAAAATAAGTTGCCCTGCAACATCTTCTCTGAGATGTTTTTGGTAGATTTGATTAAAAATGCAAGTAATAAGAATATCACCGTAATACTACTACTACTACTACTACTACTACTACTACTACTACTACTACTGTAAGTGCTACTGCTATTACTTCCACTGACCAAGAAAAAAAAAGAAATAATAATAACAATGATGTTGAGTATAAGGATAATAATAATGATGAAAACAAAAACTTCAGAATCAATTACTATCAAAACTGCATCCGAATGGACGGCACACATCGTCGATGCGCTCTGGCCATCACTTCTCACCAGCAAGAAGGTAATTGTATAATTAAATTATCCGCATCGAATAAGATAAAAAAAAGACGAAGGCCGTTTCGTAATTCAGTGTACAGTAATTACGTAAGTTTACAAAATTACAGTAATTTCAATTTCGGATGAACACTTATGAATTATCAGAAATCTTATGTAATGTTCATTGTACGGAGATCTGGAGTTCAAGGTTGCTAGAGATGGAGATTAAGTCATAATGGACGAAAATATTTTTTTGCGATTTAAGCCCATCACGAAAGTTTTAATCGGAGGAGAAGTTGTTCTTGCATTTTCTGAGTCTCGTAAAATATTCGCTCGAAGATGCACGGGGTTATAATGATGCTGGGAGCAAGCGCTAATTACAGAGGTTGTTCGAGGTAATGAAAGCATCGTATTTAGATGGTAGTTGATTTTATAACCGCAATAGAACCCGCCCATCCTCGCTTGCCTCTATGCAAATGAATAGTTTTTCAACAGCACCCCAAATCGCCCTTCCTTGAACTAATTGATAATGGAGATGTTCCCGTACATACGCAAACCGATTTTCCCGAGGCGTTCGGAGTCCGAAAGAAATATGTAAAAATGTGTGGATTGCTTTATAGAGAGAGAGAGAGAGAGAGAGAGAGGAGAGAGAGAGAGAGAGAGAGAGAGTATCCTACAATATTGTTTGGTTTTATTAAAGGGTATATTTAACATGAATTTATACCAACAAACTTTTTTTTTTGTAAAATTATTGATACAGAGAGACTGCAAATAATGTCGGAGATTTTCTTTTGTATATATATATATATATATATATATTTATATATTTGTATATTTATACGTATATATATATATATATATATATATACATATATATATATACACATATATATTTAAAATAAAATCTCCGACATTATTTGCAGTCTCTCTGTGTCAATAATATATATATATATATATATATATGTATATATATACATATATGTATGTATATATATACACTCACACACACACACACACACACATATATATATATATTATATATATATATTTAAAAGGGAAGAAGTTTGATGTAACAGATGATCCAGGGAGTTTATCAAACCTCAAACTTAGTCATAACATACATGCAGTTAATTCTAACAGTCATGGCTTCTCCAACCAGAAGGCTCAATACTACACAGTATTCTACAAGTTTTATTCCAGCTATGATGAAATGTGGAATGATCTGAATCAAGCAGTTCAATCGGTGGAACTTCAAAAGTTCAAACTTGCAGCGAGTATTTTTATGTTGAATAGGCGGACAAGTTTATCCTTATGATTTAGTCTATACATGAAAAGTCCGTTTTAATGTTGTTACTGTTCTTAAAATATTTTATATTGTTCATTATGTCTCTTGTAGTTTATTTATTTCCTCTCCTCACTGGGCTATTTTACCCTCTCGGAGCCTTTAGCTTATAGTATTCAGCTTTTCCAACTAGGATTGTAGCTTGGTCAGAATAATAAGGATATGAAATGACAGGGAGAATTATGTGTAAACCTTAGAAAGCTTTGGTTTACGACTAAGGAAAATAGTGTGATGGAATTCCATAACTTATTCATACAGTTTCTATTATATTATATTCAATTATAGATTATTATAGTTTGAAGTGGTTCTATACAAATTAATTCATAATTTCGTCGTTTACAAAGAAGATATAGGATGAAGTCGAAATTGTTTTGGACTTAGACCCCCTTTAAGAAAAACAGCGTGGATCTCCGTAAAATTATGTTTCCTAATCATTGGGTCTGGCGTTAAATATCGAAAACAAACAAAAGTCAAATTGATATCATTATTGTTAAAATATAATGACTACAAGGAAGGAGTAGTAGATTAACAGAAATA
>NC_090762.1:33049891-33072391 GCF_036898095.1 Palaemon carinicauda
TTCTAAAGGAGGTTTGTTTATCCACTTATCTATTTGAATAGGAGCATCACATTCGTGCAAGGATACTTTCCAGTAGGGTTTTGTTCCCAGCCTTGGCTTTCCTGATACCATCTTACCCATTTATCATCTTTAGCAAACACTGACGATGGCAGATCCCACCTGGATCACTTTCACGACGGGTAACCAGAAGGTCATAAATGTCCATCTGTCTTTGCCTCGACCGGTAAGCTATTAGCCAGTTATGTATTCAGCGTCTCTTCAGATGAAAGGAACTCCAGGGTATCCTTAGATTGAAAAACAAAATCCGTCGTCAAGTGCATTCTAGGATTAGCCGAGGATTATCGTGTAGACGTATGTTTTCAAATATTCGTCTTGCCTTTTTAAATAGCTTTTTGATGATACGTAAAAAAAATTACATTTTAAGTTTTTTATTCAGCCAATTGATTTTTCACTATTTGCATGTTACTTTATTAAGACTGACAGCGTTGTTTTTTCCTCTTTTGATTGATATGATAATCAATGGTTTCCAAATATGAAAATTTAATTTTCCGCGTTTATTTATGCTATTGTAAACAAGTTAAGTATTTCCACAATTTTCATTCACTTAGACAAATCTATGTTGGATTCTTTTTGGTTTTATTTTTCAAGTTAAATAAGAAATGAAGGCTTGTTGTAGGATGATCAACTACACTTCACACTTATTTGTGGAAAGCATGGACGTCAATACATTAGTGAAGATAATGAGGCGGTTTGGTCACTTGGAAATAATGCACGCCAATACGTTAGTAATGGCAGTGAAGTGGTTCGGGCACGTGGAAAGAATGAACATCAATACATTAGTGAAAAGAGTGAAGTAGATCGCTCATTTAGAAAGAATGAATACCTTGTAGAAAGAATGACCGTTAATACATAAGTGAAGAGAGTGAGGCACTTATGTCATCTGGGAAGAATGTCAATACATGTGTTCTTTGGAAATAATGTGTGTTAAGGTATGTGTCCTGTGGAATGATTGGACATCAATACATTAGTTAAGAGAGTGAGCAACTTGGTCATGTGAAGAGAGTGAGGCAGTTCAGTCGTGTAAAAAAGAATGTATTATGTTACTATAGTGAAGATAGTGAGATGGGTCTGTCCTATGGAAAGAGAGGACGACAATACGTTAGTGAAGAGAGTGAGGTGGTTCAGTCCTATGGATAGATTGGACTTAATTGCATGGGTGAAGGAAGGGATGCAGTTTGGTCCAGGGGAAAGAATGGATGTCAATATATTAGTGAAGAGACCGAGGTAGTTCGGTCATGTGAAGAAATGGACGCCAATACATCATAGAAGAGAGCAGCAATACATTATTGAAGAGAGTGAGGTGGTTTGGTCATGTGGAAAATTCGACATCATTACTTTATTCAAGAGAGTAAGGTGGTTCGGGCTTGTGGATATATTGGACCGCAATATATTATTGAAAATAATGAGAGGCTTCGATTTTATGGTTCGGTCATGTGGAAAAAATGATGCCAATACATTATTGAAGAGAGTAAGGTGGTTCAGTCATGTGGAAAAAATCGACAGCAATACATTAGTAAAGAGAGTGGGGCGGTTCGGTCTGTGGAAAAACGGAGACCAGTAAATGAGTAAAGAGAGTGAGGCAATTGGGTCATGTCGAAAAAATTGATGTCATTACATTATTGAAGAGAGGAAGGCGGTTCTGTCATGTAAGAAAGATTGATTGGACGTCAGTACATGAGTGAAAAGAGTGAGGCTGCTTGGTCATTGGAAAGAATGAACTCTCATACATTAGTGAAGAGAGTGAGGTGGTTTGGACCTATGGGAAAAATGGGCTTTAGTACATTACTTTATAGAGTGAGGTGGTTCGTTCATGTGGAAAAAATGAACGTCAATAACTAAGTTAAGAGAGTGAAATGGTTCAGTCATATGGAAGGAATGGACTGCAATACCTTAATGAAGTGAATGAGGTGGGTCAGTCATGTGGAAAGAACGGGTGTCAGTACATTAGTCAAAAGAGTCAGTTTAGTCATATGTAAAGAAAGGACTGCAATACATTGGTAGAGAGAGTGAGACGGTTTGTTCAATGGGGAAAGAATGGACATCAATACATTAATGAAGTCAGTGAGACGGTTTATGGAAAGAATGGACATTAATACATTAGTGAAGGGAGTTAGAGGTTCGATCCTGTGAAAAAAAAAAAATTGGACGTCAGCACATTAGTGAAGAGAGTCAGGCAGTTCGATCATATGGAAAGAATGGACCGTAATACATTATTGAAGAGTGTGGGGTGGGTCGGTCATGTAAAAAGAGAGTGAGGCGGTTCAGTCATGAGAAGAGAATGGATGTCAATACATTAGTGGAGAGAGTGAGGTGGTTCGGTCATATGAAAAGAATGGACATGAATACATTACTGGAAAGCAAGGTGGTTTGGTCATGTGGAAAGAATAGACAGCAATACGTTAGTGAAGTGAGTGAGGCATTTCAATCATGCAGAAAGAGTGGATGACAATACATTAAGTGAAAAAAAGTGTATACCAGGATTCAGCAGTGCTAATAGGTAGGAGTTAAAATGGATTGCATAGCTAGAGTTATGTATATATATATATATATATATATATATATATATATATATATATATATATATGTGTGTGTGTGTGTGTGTGTGTATCGTTTTATTTGGAAGGTTGTTTGGCTAAATTTAGGCAATTTTTTTCTCGTTCTTTATATTAAGTCTTCTTTTATCAGAGTTATACATTATGATGTCGGATAATTAGCAATCATTCATTCATTCTCTAGACACGGCTCATGCTTCCTTTACTTAAAAAGAACACTGAATAACCTAGCCTATTCTTCACACATTCTCTTTTTTTCTCGTACACCTGACAACTCTTAGATAGCAGAAAAGTTCTTCTTCACTCAAGGGGTTAACTACTGCACTGTAATTGTTAAGTATCTACTTTCCACATGGTATTATTATTATTATTATTATTATTATTATTTGCTGAGCTACAGCCCAAGTTGGAAAAGCAGGATGCTATAAGCCCAGGGGGTCCAACAAGGAAAATAGCTGAGTGAGGAAAGGAAACAAGGAAAAAAAAATATTTCCTATATAAACTTCAAAAACTTTAATAAAAGAAGAGGAAGATAAATAAGGTAGAATTATGAGCTCGAGTGTGTCCTCAAGCAAGAGAACTCTAATCCAAGACAGTGGAAGGCCATGGCACAGGGGCTATGGTGCTCCAACAAGGAAAATAACCGAGTGAGGAAAGGAAACAAGGAAAAATGAATATTTCCTATATAAACTTTAAAAACTTTAGTAAAAGAAAAGGAAGATAAATAAGATAGAATCATGAGCTTGAGTGTGTCTTCAAGCAAGAGAACTCTAATCCAAGACAGTGGAAGGCCATGGTACAGGGGCTATGGCATTCCCAAAGTCTAGAGAACAGTGGTTTGGTTTTGGAGTTTCCTTCTCCAAGAAGAGCTGCTTACCATACCTAAAGAGTCTATTGTACCCTTACATAGAGAAAAGTGGGCTAGAAGGTTGGTAATCTCAGTGTTGTCAGGTGTATGAGGACAGAGGAGAATGTGTAAAGAATAGGCCTGAGTATTCGGTGTATGTGTAGGCAAAGGGCCAATGAACCGTAACCAGTGAGAAGGATCCAATTTAGTACTATCTGGCCAGTCAAAGAACCCAATAACTCTCTAGCGGTAGTATCTTAACGGGTGGCTGGTGCACTGGCCACCCTACCACCTGAAAAGAACTCATTAGCCAAGTAAGAAGCTCTATTTTGAGAAGGACCCACCAAACTAAAACCATTGCTCTCTTGTTTAAGGTAATGCCGCCGCCTCTTTACAAGGGGTTCCCACTGTCTTGGCTTAGCGCTCTCTTGCTTGAGGGTACATTCAGCCACAATATTCTGTTTCCTTATTTCCTTTCCTTACTAGACTATTTACTAGACCTTAGGCTTAGAGCATCCTGCTTTTCCACCTAGGGTTGTAGCTACGCTAGTAATAATAATAAGAATCTCGTATTACTAAAGGCAATCATTCTAAATGGAGAGTCTTCGCAGGAAATCTCTCTAATCCGAGTATAGAATTAAATCCAAATGAAATAATCCACCGATTTTCACTTGAGATATACTCTAGTTAAACTACAGTAGTAAGGATGCAACAAAAAGAATTCCCTTGCCGGACTTGAAAGATATTTAACTATTGAATTGAATTATCCCCACCTCCTCCCGTCTACCTCCAGAAATTTCTAAGCGTGAAAGGAAGCTAAACATTAGAGTTTCGGCTTAGTAGATCTCCTTAGTCAGATTTTGCGAACATTTACTAATGCACTTCAGTCGAGTGAAAGTACAAAGAAAAAAAAAAGAAGAAAAAAGAATAAAAAAATAATCCATTTCCCTAGTCACACCGCAGAATGCAGGCTTGAAATCATCCATCCACTCATGACTCCTTGTAAAGAAAGCATGCCTAGGTGACAGCAGAAGCGGTTTCCAAGGGGCCTAGAAGCCAAGTTATGCATGGTTTACCTGGAGTATGACTTTCGGAGTCATTCAGGCAGACCGCATTATCCCCCCCTCCCCTCCCACCCCAGAAATCTCCCATTGCCCATGGGAACCGCCTGGCCGTAACACCTACAAGCTAGCCACAAACAGCATTTGTCTTTATGGCACCATTTTCCCTTTGGTCTTCATGGGAAAGTGAGTTTTCTTGGAAACGGGGGATTAGCATTTTCTTGTTCTCCAAACAGTAATTAAGAAAGAGGTCGGTGTCCTATGATCTCGATATATACTTATATATATATATATATATATATACACATATATATTTATTTATATATATACATATATATAATATATATATATATATATATATGTATATATATACATATATATTTATTTATATATATACATATATATATAATATATATATATATATATATATATATATTATATATATACATACATATATTTATATATATACATATATATAATATATATATATATATATATGTATATATATATATATATGTATATATATGTATATATATATATATATATATATATATATCATATATATTTATATATACACGTATATTCATATGTATTATACGTATGTATATAACCTAATAAATAGTCCAGTGACTATGACCAATTGCCATACGAATGAAATGAACCTGGTTGAACGATGTTCCGTATAGTTGATGTAGGGGGACGGATATAGTTACATACTCATAGAAAATACTTTTCAGATATGATCAAAAGTACTCGACTGCAACTTTGTATTTTACTGGAGTCAGATGCCCTTTGTTATCCTTAGCTTCAAGCCACACCAGGTGTACCTGGAACAAAAAAAAAAAAAGAAAAAACAAAAAAGGGACAGATTTTAATTGAAGGAATAGATATGGGATTCAGGAAATTCTTTATGTTAGTAATGAAAACATTTACGTATTTCTGAAAAAAGTTTTAAAGGGTAATCTATTATAGGTTTTTGTAGGTGATTTCTTTCCATATTCCTGTGTTTCTTATTGGTACATTAGAAAGAACAGTGGACGTATATAGACTTCGTTATTCTATGCAGTAATTTGCAAGATTCTTCTTAAAATGTACCGTTTAGAGTAGAGTTCGTGTACAACTAATGAAGATTTATTGCGTTTTTATGCATGTGTCATTATGACTTTAGATAGTGTTATACAACGATCTCATTCTCCCTTCCTCTTTAAAAGCTTGGAAAATTCTGACAGTGAGGAAGAATATACACAAACCTGCATATAGAATTTAGTGTCTTTCGTGTTGTATGAAAAGATACAAGAAAAAAGGTGTTATATTTTATGAAGATACCGAACGTACTGAACGAACCCCAAAGTGAGGTCGTTGCCGTTGGATCTTAGGGCATCAAACAAGTAATCCAAGACCTGGGGCAAATGCACTGCTGGAATCAAGCTTGCCATAAAGCCTGCTATCAAAGCGTGTGTCAGTGGGGCTGTTAGCGATTTATTGGTTTTGCCTGTCGGTGTAATGATTCGCCAAGATGGAGAAAAAATGGAGATGAAAAGTACCCAGATGCAGCATCAGGTATTCAATCAGACCGGCGATTTATCGCAACGAATGATTGGTTAGCTAAAACGATGAGGGAATTTGCGAAAAAACACGAGAGATGAAAGCGAGTGTCCTGCCTCCTTCACCAGAAAGCAGTAGGAGGAAATCACTGGGTCGTAAAACATGAAGAGATTTATCGGATAGACTTCTAATCTCTTCCCAAAAAGCACACTCCGGATGCCCGCAGCAGTGCAACGCAAAATTACATTTTGAAGTTCCTGTTTTGGAATGCAGCAAAGGAAGATTGAAATTCGAACTGTAAAATTTCCTGGATTGAGGAATATTATTCACTGAAATTCACTAAAGGAAAAACTAGCTATTCATGATCAAAGAATGACCTTTTAGTTTTAAGTTTAGTAAGAAAGTCACCAAAAAGAGCCAAATGAAAGCACGTATCTCCGTATCAGCAATTGAAATAAACTAATCGAAGATTGAAAACTATTTCTGCTTTTTCGGTAATAGCAAGGAAAAAAAAATCTTTAAAAAGATGAGAGTAATGGTCCAAGACGCCCAACTGATCCTACAAACAGTAAGTCATTCTCTTTAATAAGAGGGTTCGTTTGGGTATAGCGCGTAAATTTCTTTGCCATACTGTAGTTCACCGTCTAGAACATGGCACAGCCTAAGGAAAATGATAAACAATAATTTCCTTCGGTCGTCGATTGTATATTTTGTTTGTGCTATACCCGTGTGTTTATTTATTTATTAGTTGTTGTATTTGACCAACTGTTTATATTCAGAATTACAGTGAGGGTTGTAATGGAGGAAATTAGGTCTAATCACATATAAATATATAGATAAGACCAATTTAAAATAGCGTAAAAATACTGCTAAGTAAAAAGCTAACTTCATGTTTGAAGAATTGATATTTCAATGCAAATGTATAAAATAATTGCGTGAGGGAAAGTATTGATAAACTACATTTCATAGAAGAGCAGTTCCCATTATAGAACATCATATTTATCAAATCTGATTGTGAGAGAAAAGGATTAGTTATTAGTGTTGGCTATTTTAGGGGTTATCATATATAACATTTTTTCATGATTTTAACATTACGATACTAATGACAGTATTGATCAAACTTTAGACCATATTTGGAAAATTTTTGGTTTTCAAGGTTTGCGAGTAAATTGGTCATAAAATGTGATCAATTCGAGTATCAAGAACTGACTTAAAAGATCGTTTGTTGGCACTATTTGTTGCCATGTTGGCATAAAGAGAATTAATAAAGCAAGTTTTTTATTGAGAACTTGTCGCGAAATATATCTGCTCGAACCCTTAAGATATAAACTGCCTATAAAGTTTTTAAAACACCGAAAATCTCGTCTATAACTATATGTTTTGTTTTTTAATTGATAGCATATCGCAAGAATTGATGGACGGAGTCTTATGAAATTTGCCACGTATATTCATTTGATGGCTTGCTTAAGATGACTGGATTGTTTATGTAAGCTTTTTTACAATTAATCTAAATTTCCATGGAGAATGAATGAACGCTCAGCCGATTCTATTTCAAGCGCTGATAATCTCACTCTATGCTGAAATCCAGGCATTTGAAATTTAGTGAAAATTAGCGTGAAGAACCATACGGTGCCCTTTTCGATAACATTAACTCTGGAAAAACTCTTAAGGGAATTCTTCCCGAAAGTTATTAATTTTGCAAACGTAGCCAGATGTATGTATTTGCCAAGTAGCATCAAATAATATATATATATATATATATATATATATATATATATATATATATATATATATATATATATATATTATATATATGTTTAACAGCTTGACAGTCACGAGTGAAAACATAACCATTCTAATTTTGTAGACGTCATCAGTACCTAAATGACGACATTAAAAGCGGAATATTGTTTAAAAATTAAAAACGGTTCCAGTACCTTCGCTAGAAAATCATAATCCAAAGTGACTCAGAAGGAGAATTAAGTAGTGGACCAGGCCAAACTTCATCGTCTGACCTTTTCGCAGACAATGTTGATATAATCACATACAATGCCATACGTTATATCGTTTGATTATATTGTTCTTACATTATTTATATTGAGATTACGTCCTGCCACTGTTTAGAAACACTTTTTTTGTGTGTGGGCTTAATTTTTGTTATTTGTGTTAGTTCAGCAAAGCGTACTCTCTGGTTGCCCCTTGATATAAAATCAGGAGAGTGTAAAAACATTTTAGAATTTGTGATAAAGGTTGTATAAGAGGCTGAAGATCATAGGTATTATGGTTTAGATACAACACTTTACTTGAAGGCATGTATTATATTGCTTGCCTGTCATACTGCACGGCTCTTACAAAACATCGATAAATAGAATTTACTACCGTTTTTTTTTTTTTTTTTTTTTTTTTTTTTTTTTTTTTTTTTTTTTAAGATACTTCTGTTTTTGCTTGTCAGATCTGTAACGTAGTTCAGGTACTTCCTTTCTTGACAAATTTCTTTTTCCCCGTAACAATTTACTTTTAGATAACATCAAGGGATGTTAGTGATGCCATTTGTCAATGATGATAAAGGAAAAGAGAAATTACTATTCGAATCTCTCTCTCTCTCTCTCTCTCTCTCTCTCTCTCTCTCTCTCTCTCTCTCTCTCTCTCTCTCATATGCACAGCTTTCCAGATTATTTAATAGACAGTCTCTTGAATATTAAAGCATATAACGAGCTAAGGGATTTTAGTTGATATTGAATGGATACGCAAATTAATATTAGATTTATTCATTCTTGAGTCAAGTCACGTTGTTAAAGATTGTCCCTAAATGACAAATTGCGTCCCCCACATAAATTACTTAACTCTCACCTCAGGTACATAACTTGCGCTGTTATTTAATACAAGTAGTATTCTTTCAGCCTCCTTCATATTCATTTGCATAGATTTACATCTATAATCTCAGTGGCATCACTGAATAATCCATCGGTCTCACACAAACTATTTTTCTTATTTCAGGAGCTCCAAGATAACTATTTTCTACCTGTTGAAATCTTTGAAATCATTCCAGGATCTCTATTTTCTGCCCGTTGAAATCAGCGGAGACCACTTTGAATATTATTTTTGTGTTGTATTTCTCATTTAATCTTTAAATTATTTTTATAAATTTAGAACGACGGTGTTCTTGTGGCTTCATTATTTTGATAAATTAGGAGTGAAAGTTGTAATATGTCTACACTGCATCGTATCATGTCTCTCCACGTGATTCTATTTCGTCTTATTTTGACACTTTCAACGAAAATATTTTTTTTCTTTTTCTTTAAGAGGAACACAAGTGATCTTTTTAAGGATAAACTTTGTAAATATTCAGTAATGAATTCGGGTAATGGTTTGAGGATGAAAAGACTATTTAAACTTGAACGATCAACAGAGAAAATCCTTAATATTATTAGTTATTTTAAAGGATTAGCAAAAAGTATCTTACGTAACTTCTGAAAAACTAGAAGAGGCAAATGAGCATAAAATTTTAGATGTCTTCAAGATAATTTTCCCCCCAGCAATCTCATTTAAAACGTCTTAAAATTATGACCCGAAAAGATTTTTTGTACAAGAGTTGAGAGAAATCGGGAATCTTTCCGAAATTCATTAGCAATCGGGTGTGAATAAATACATTATTAAATTTTCATTCCTTTTACATAATCATATTTTATGAGTATAGTAGGCTATCAGAAAACAAATATTTTAGTTTGTAATTTAATTCTGAAAATATAATGTGTAATTTTCTCAATAGGTGAATGCTATATAAAGAAAAAAGTCTGGAAAACTTCAAGAAAATTTGTCATTGAGAAAATTAAAAAAAAAATCTAATTGCAGACAATTAAATAAAGTTTTTTAGTAACAGAAAAAGACTTTTGATCAATTGTTAGATATATTACTACCATTATTATTATTATTATTATTATTATTATTATTATTATTATTATTATTATTATTATTATTATTATTATTATTATTATTGTGGTTACTGCCAGAATGTAAACTTACTCATTATTGAAATTAGAAACTTTTACATGCTTGGTTGGAGAGAGAGAAAGAGAGAGAGAGAGAGAGAGGGAATTCAAACGGGACTGTAGGTATATGAGCGTGTGTTTGTGCGCGCGTATGTGTGTTCGTGCATGCGTGTGTGCAAGACCCAGTAGCCAGCGGTTATCCGCAGAGAGACTCGTTAGTTACGGCTGGCCTGTCCCTCTTGTTCTCACGCAAACATATTCGGAGTACATATCCACACGCATATTAACCCTCTCGTTTCGACTGCGTGTTTGTGTAGACCTTATTTTTTATGTCATTTCAGGTCTATTCTTCGCATTATTAGATTTTTTTTTCCGAAGGGCTTACGGTAATGTTATGGCCGATTTTCTATTCCTTCTTTTTTTATCTCAACTTTTTTTTTTTCTTTTTCGTACAGTCGTGTGGTCTGATTATGATGGCACTCACATATGTTTGAGGTGTCACGTGAACGGCTGATTTCACGGTAAATTAGTCTTCTTGTATTGAAGGAAATGGAATCAGAATGTTTCCTTTTTCTACATATACATAAAATTCACAAACATATACGCGTAGACGTGATCAGAATATCATGTATTTCAAAAAGTAAAATCAGGTGTTGGTAGAATTTTAATTTTATTACAAGAAATAATGAGGAATAATAGGAAGGCTTTTATTATATCACAAATATTAGGAAGGTAGAGTATCAATTATCATTCTGAGTAGCATCTCTGTTTTAGAGCGTGATTATTGTCACGGGGTTTCTTAGATACAGGAAATAACACAATCAGACTAAGTTCTGTCTTCTTCATTTTCTACATCTTTTCCCACTTCTATGTGGGGTAGATGTTTCTGGTCAGCTTTCTCCATCTACCTCTGTCCCACACTTCATCACCGTTCTGTCTATGCAGCTGAAAAATACAAAATTAGGTGAATTAGAATATGAATTCTACCCTATAATTTCTAGAGTTTAAGATACAGCCGAGGATATATGTTAAGTTAGGATGTTCGGAAATATTAGAAATTGAAGAATTTTATGGTAAAATCTTTCTCTAAAATTCAGAGGTTCCAGACATAACTGAATGCAAATCCTTTCATGCTAGTTCTCAAGTGACAAGAATAACTGAAACAGAACACGATTTTAGCTTTAGTAATAATGAAGTGCAAAAATTAATATAAACAATTTGGAAAAGTATAAGGAACTATGTAATCTAAAATAAACGCTACAGGGTGAACTAAGGGAGGATAATTATCTTGATGGAAGAAATAGATCCCTATCATAAGGACAAATGGGTATTTTCAAATCTTTATTAAGGTTAGGAAAGTCCAGCTTTGAAAAAAAAATTATATATATATATAAATATATATATATATATATTTATATATATATATATATATATATATATATATATATATATATATATATATATATATATATATATATATATATATAGTATATATATATATATATGATATATATATTATATAGCTATATATATATATATATAGCATATATATGTTCAGCTACGTCGAGTATAGTTTGAAGTAATTTTCAGTAGCTACTTGTTTTCCTTAGCAGGATCCATTGTTATCCTTTAATAAGGATCTTTTTTTAATTGTTATATTTTTGTTTGAGTGGCGCTGCGATATCTTCTTGTATATTAAATGACCTTGTACTAATATATTAACTGGTGGGATAGGTTGCCGCACAACTCAACCTCTTTGGAGCTGGACTTTAGTGAGGAATGGAGAAATGGGGCTTTTTGCATAAAGGTTCGCCGAAGAATTTAATGGCTTGATAAAAATCTATTCCTATTAGGATATATCTTATTAAAAAAAAAATTATTATTGTTATTTTTTATTATGTGATGGCATTCATATGCCCCAAAGCATAATAGCATTTAACTTGTTAGTTAATCGTTCAAAGAATTCTGTGCCCATTTGTGAATGGAAATAAAATTGATAGCAAGGGAAAATTAGAATGGTAGTATTAGTATTTTACTTTCATGGTAGTAGGTTGGCCAGGGCACCAGCCGCCCGTTGAGATACTACCACTAGAGAGGTATTGGATCCTTTGACTGGCCAGACAGTAATGCATTGGATCCCTCTCTCTGGTCACGGATTATTTTTTCTTTGCCTACACTTACACAGAATAGTTTGGCCTATTCTTTACATATTCTCGTCTTTCCTCATACACCTGATAACAATGAGATACTTAACACTTCTTCACCCAAGGGGTTAATTACTGTACTGTAATTGCTCAGTGGCTACTTTCCTCTTGGTAAGGGTAGAAGAGACTCTTTAGCTGTGGTAAGCAGTTCTTCTAGGAGAAGGACACTCCAATATTAAACCACTGTTCTCTAGTCTTGGGTAGTGCCATAGCCTCTGTACCATGGTCTTCCACTGTCTTGGGTTGGAGTTCTCTTGCTTGAGGGTACACTCAGGCACACTATTCTATCTTATTTTTTTTTCTTGCTCTTGTTTTTTTGAAATGGTGTGTTGGGCAGGCTTAATAGAAGGGCCATGGATGCCTGGTGGTTTATCAAGAGGTTGTCTTTTCCTTTTTCTGATTCTTTTTCTTCTCAAAACCATCCTTACTGTCCTCCCTTCAGTTGAAGTGGCTATCCTGGAGGGTATTTAGCCTTGCATGGTGTATCGGCTCCTCCATGTTGACCAGTTTTTCCGACTTTTTACTATAGTCTATGGGTATCATCAATCACTTTGTTTATAATTCTGTACGTATTGTTTTTGTTATAATTCTTGTTAATCTAGTTTTTAAGTATGATGTCTCTTTTTTATTTCTATTAATTCTTATGCTGTCTGGAGACATTGAGCGAAATTCGGGACCAGTACGTCCTAGATCTCGTCAATGTCGTCTTCTGTATTGCAATATTCGTGGTCTTCATGCAAATATCCAAGACCTTACAGTTGCGTCCAGACAGTATGATATTCTTTTGTGCTCAGAAACTTTGGTTTCTAATATGAGGCACTCATCTGAGCTCCTTATAACTGGTTTTAAGAAGCCAATAATGTTGAAACGTGATGCCTCCCTAGGGCCAGGGGAATGGCGGTGTATATTAGGACCGAGTACCCTGCTTCTCATAAGTCCTGCTATCAATGTGGATGTCATGAGATTCAGGTAATAAAAGTTTGTGGCAGGCATAACAACTTTTATTTATGTCCGATCTACCGGAATCCAGACATGGATGATTCTATCTTCGATTGTCTTCTTACCATTATGGCTAAGATACAAGAAGATGATAGAAAGGCTTCTTTTGTCTTTGTTGGTGATTTTAATGCTCACCATAGGGAGTGGTTAAGTTCTATCTCTCCTACCGATCGCCATGGCTTAAGAGCTTTAGACTTTGCCTCTGAATCCGGCTGTGAGCAAATCATAAATGAAGCTACTCACAGGTCTGGTAATTGCTTGGACCTCGTATACACTGACTCCCCTGGCGTTATAACTGGTAAGGTTGGTTCTCCAGTCGGGACATCTGATCATGCCTTGATTTCATTATTAGTGAAGACTGAGCAGCCTGTCCCTGATATATCATATTCTTGTAAAATTTATATGAAATCCCAAGCAGACTGGAATGGGATTTTACATGATCTTTTGTGCTTGAATTGGTCACAATTATATAATAGTGTAGATCCTGTTGTCCCTTTGAATGAGAATCTAGTCAACATAATTGATAGGCGTATCCCTTCTCGTGTGCTAAGGTACCGAGTGAAGGACAAACCGTGGTTCAATGATGATTGTAGACGTGCTTTTTTGGAGAAGCAGGAGGCCTATCAACTTTGGAAGGGTAACAGATCAGATTTGACTTGGAACAACTATACTCAGCTTCGAGCTTTTGCTCAGAGAGTTTATGCCTCAACTGAAAAGGAGTACAATTTAACCATAAAAGAAACACTTTCTGGTACAACTCAGGAACATAAATGGTGGTCTACCCTTAAATCTGCACTCTTTGGTGTAGATGCAACAGTTCCTCCTTTACTTAAACCAGATGGCTCAGTCACTCACTGTCCAAAGGAAAAGGCAACCCTTTTGGCTGATGTTTTTGACAGTAAACAGAGTAATGAAAAACTTGAACTTCCTCATTCCTGTTTTCCTGAAGCTAAACTAACTAGTTTAGCTTTTCGATCTCGTGAGATTAAAGCTCTGTTGATGGACCTTGATGCTTATGGAGGTGTAGACCCAAATGGTATTTTTCCTTTGTTTTTTATAAAGACAGCAGATTTCTTAGCTCCAAAGTTATCTGTTATTTTGCGCAAGTTAGCAAGAAGAGGAGCTTTTAGCACTAGTTGGAGAATTGTGGGATGTGATGAGGTTATATGGAGTTGGTGGAAGGTTGTTGCAAGCAGTGAAAAGTTTATACAAAGGTAGTAAAGCATGTGTTAGAATAGGAAATGAAGTGAGTGATTGGTTTCCGGTGAGAGTGGGGCTGAGACAGGGATGTGTGATGTCGCCGTGGTTGTTTAACTTGTATGTTGATGGAGTGGTGAGAGAGGTGAATGCTCGAGTGCTTGGACGAGGATTAAAACTGGTAGGCGAGAATGACCATGAATGGGAGGTAAATCAGTTGTTGTTTGCGGATGATACTGTACTGGTAGCAGACACAGAAGAGAAGCTTGACCGACTAGTGACAGAATTTGGAAGGGTGTGTGAGAGAAGGAAGTTGAGAGTTAATGTGGGTAAGAGTAAGGTTATGAGATGTACGAGAAGGGAAGGTGGTGCAAGGTTGAATGTCATGTTGAATGGAGAGTTACTTGAGGAGGTGGATCAATTTAAGTACTTGGGGTCTATTGTTGCAGCAAATGGTGGAGTGGAAGCAGATGTACGTCAGAGAGTGAATGAAGGTTGCAAAGTTTTGGGGGCAGTTAAGGGAGTAGTAAAAAATAGAGGGTTGGGCATGAATGTAAAGAGAGTTCTATATGAGAAAGTGATTGTACCAACTGTGATGTATGGATCGGAGTCGTGGGGAATGAAAGTGATGGAGAGACAGAAATTGAATGTGTTTGAGATGAAGTGTCTGAGGAGTATGGCTGGTGTATCTCGAGTAGATAGGGTTAGGAACGAAGTGGTGAGGGAGAGAACGGGTGTAAGAAATGAGTTAGCGGCTAGAGTGGATATGAATGTGTTGAGGTGGTTTGGCCATGTTGAGAGAATGGAAAATGGTTGTCTGCTAAAGAAGGTGATGAATGCAAGAGTTGAGGGGAGAAGTACAAGAGGAAGGCCGAGGTTTGGGTGGATGGATGGTGTGAAGAAAGCTCTGGGTGATAGGAGGATAGATGTGAGAGAGGCAAGAGAGCGTGCTAGAAATAGGAATGAATGGCGAGCGATTGTGACGCAGTTCCAGTAGGCCCTGCTGCTTCCTCCGGGGCCTTAGATGACCGCGGAGGTAGCAGCAGTAGGGGAGTCAGCATTATGAAGCTTCATCTGTGGTGGAAATGTGGGAGGTTGGGCTGTGGCACCCTAGCAGTACCAGCTGAACTCGGTCGAGTCCCTGATTAGGCTGAAGGAACATAGAGAGTAGAGGTCCCCTTTTTGTTTTGTTTCATTGTTGGTGTCGGCTACCCCCCAAAATTGGGGGAAGTGCCTTGGTATATAGATAGATAGAGAGACTCCTCTATGTAAATGTGTTTGTGGTAGCTCAAGTCCCACTGATTACCGCCCAATTTCCATAACTCCCATATTATCTAAAGTTTTTGAACGTCTTCTGGCAAAACGTCTTAATAGGTTTGCTGAAGGTAATCATCTACTCCCTAGTTTGCAATTTGGTTTTCGTAAAGGCCTTGGAGCATGTGATGCCATTCTTACAATCGCCAATGCTGTACAGAAATCCCTTGATTGTGGTCGGGAAGTTCGTATGATTGGCCTTGATTTTAGTGCTGCCTTTGACCGTGTTAATCATGAGGCCCTTGTTTTCAAACTGAAACAGTTGGGAGTGGGTGGGTCGTTTCTTAGCATTATTATTGATTTTTTAAGTAATAGATCTCAAAGAGTTGTTGTTGATGGGCACCATAGTGATTATAGGAATGTGATATCCGGTGTTCCACAGGGTAGTGTTCTTGGCCCATTACTTTTTATACTATATACACATGACATGTGGTTTGGCCTAGAAAACAAGCTTGTTGCATATGCAGATGATGCTACTCTCTTTGCATCAATTCCATCCCCTGAATGTTGGTGAATCCCTTAATAGAGATTTAGCTAGAATTAGTGCATGGTGCAAATTATGGAGTATGAAGTTGAATCCTAACAAAACTCAAAGTATGATTGTAAGCAGGTCAAGGACGGTGGTTCCTCAACATCCGGATCTTTGTATTGATAATGTTTCTTTAAATATGTATGACTCTTTCAAAATTTTAGGTGTGATTCTCGACAGTAAATTTACTTTTGAGAAACATATAAGGTCTGTGTCTTCTTCAATTTCACAAAAAATAGGCTTATTGAGAAAGTCTTTCAAGATTTTCGGTGATCAATCTATTCTGAAGAAGTGTTTTAATTCTTTCATTCTACCTTGTTTTGAGTATTGTTCTCCTGTCTGGTCTTCAGCTGCTGATTCTCATCTTAATTTGTTGGACAGAAACTTACGGTCTATTAAATTTCTTATTCCTGATCTAGATATTAATCTCTGGCACCGTCGTTCAATTAGTTCATTATGCATGTTGCATAAGATTTTTCACAACTCTGACCATCCTTTACATTCAGATCTCCCTGGACAATTCTATCCTGTTCGTAATACTAGGCAGGCAGTTAATTCTAATAGCCAGGCCTTCTCCATCACGAGGCTCAATACTATGCAGTACTCTAGAAGTTTTATTCCAGCTGTGACCAAGTTGTGGAATGATCTTCCTAATCGGGTGGTTGAATCAGTAGAACTTCAAAAGTTCAAAGTTGGAGCAAATGCTTTTTTGTTGACCAGGCGGACATAGTCTTTTTATAGTTTATTTATGACATATTTGTTTTTGATGTTGTTGATAGTTTATTATATGACATGTCTGTTTTGACGTTGTTTCTTATTTTAGAATGATTTATTGTTAATTTGTTCTCTTCATTTATTTATTTCCTTATTTCCTTTCCTCACTGGGCTATTTTTCCCTGTTGGAGCCCCTGGGCTTATAGCATCTTGCTTTTCCAACTAGGGTTGTAGCTTGGATAATAATAATAATAATAATAATAATAATAATAATAATAATAATAATAATAATAATAATAATAATAAATAGGAGATAGGTAAGCTTCTAAGGACAAAACAAATAAGTCAACACCAGAATACAAATGTGGTTACAACGTAGACTGGAAAAGTTAGATTTCGATAAACGAAGATTAAAAAAACTGACTGAGACATCAGCAAACTTAAATATGACAAATTTTGGTATGTAATGGGAAACAGAAACCCCCCCCCCCCAAAAAAAAAAAAAAAAAACGGTAGGTGTCCTTGTTACATGTTACTCTCGACAGTAAAGCCTCAAATCTCATTTGAAATTTATAAGACCCCTAAAACGTATTTGATAATAATTACAAGTATTTGAAATTTTAAATCATCCTCGCGATTTAGAAAAAAAAAGATGTTAACTTGGGTACATCTACACTGTTTTAGAACGTTCTGTGAAACTTTTTTAACAAACAATCAACAGAATCAGGTAACAATCGGCTATTTAGCCTCTGAACCACGGTCCTCCAGTCTTGGGTGAGTGTTCTCTTGCTTGAGGGTACACTCGGCCACACTATTCGATCTTATTTCTCTTACTCTTGTTTTGTTAAAGTTTTTATAGTATATTCAGGAAATATTTATTTTAATGTTCTTACTGTAATTCTGTAATTAAAATATTTAGTTTTTCTTGTATCCTTTCCTCACTGGGCTATTTTCCCTGTTGGAGCCCTTGTGCTTATAGCATCCTGCTTTTCGAACTAGGGTTGTAGCTTAGCAAGTAATAATAATAATATTAAAAGAGATTAGGTGATTAAGATAATCAGTACATGTGCCTCCAGTTCATTTTCTAATGCTTAGCCTTTACCAAAGCCCCCCTAAGCAGCAATTACATCTCAGACGTGCTAAAAGTAATTTGAGTAATTGATTATATAAACATGTTCTCATGCAAGAAATATCAGTTTAATTAGGTGGGAGTGGTCGTCTGTAAAATGAGGTTCGTAATAAAATTCTATTTACCGAGAAAATATTTCCTAATGTATATGTTAGTACTTTGCAGATACTGTAATAGGATATAATCTAGTTTAGGAGTTCTTGCCTCATTAAAAATAGTATAGGTTTTGTTTATATCATGCCTATTTTATGGAGTGTATATATATATATATATATATATATATATATATATATATATATATATATATATATATATATATATATATATATATATATATATATATATATATATATAAATGCACACACACACATATATATATATATATATATATATATATATATATATATATATATATATATATATATATATATGTATGTGTGTGTGCGTGCGTTTGTGTGTGTGTGGTTGTTTGTGTGTGTATGCGTGCGCGTACGTTTGTGAAAGATGAATCTTGCGGGTTTATTCTTTCTTATTGACTTGCTTAAATTTTCATTGCATATTTTATCCTGCCAGTCTCATTTTTCCCTAATGAAGATTTCCCTTATGCAGCTCGCCATTAGTTTGTAAATAGTGTAGTACCTGTACACGAAATACCTCTTAATGTTAATTAGGGAGAAGGGAAACTTGATTTACCTGACGGGCAGAGGAAGCAAGAGGTGGAAGGCTCACCTTTGCTGAATCTAATTAAAGCAGCGGGTGGCTTGAAGGTGGGTCATCATCGTCCATCAAAGTCGCCCGTGAGAGCTCCGTGCTCTATGTTATCCCGAGTTTTATCCTCCTTGGCGTTATCCAAATTTTTAGCCCACCCACTAACCTGTCGCGTTGCAGCCATGCGCTGTTCCCTTTCTAATTTGTATATTCATGTGCCTTCATTTACTTACGTGGTGTAATGAGATATCCTGCTGATGTGGTCTCCAAAAGCAAGTTAATTCATCTCCCATTTATAAGTTTTATTATAATCCAGAGTTTTATTACAACCTGTATTTTAATCATAAGTTCCAGCATTCCTCGAAACAAGGCCGTGTCTGGAATACCCACATGGAGGCGAGCCGGCGGGCCCCTGAATTGGACAGGTTTCCTAAAACAGGTCGTTTAATTTATTTAGTTTTATTTGCCTGTCTGAACATCGAATTTCCCAGACATGCGAATCCCCACTTTTACATCATGTTTGTGGCATGCGGCCGCATAAAACCGCGGATTTCGGCATACTTATTGTATGTTTATCAAGCTTAAGAAGCCATTCCCGTGCACGGTAACGTACCGTTAAAGCTTTCGTCTTACTTACTCGAGTTAGCGGACTATACCGGCGACTGTTTATGCAAAAGCCGTCATAAAATTTGACGTTAAGTAGGAAATTCTGCGCAGTTTTGACAATCACTCGGGTAGGCATTAGACGGTTCCTCCGTGTTTATGACAAATTAGTAGTGGGTGTTTGTGCTATTTATCAACATCATTACTTTTATTTTCATGCACCTGCCTACGATGACCGCAAATTAAGCGCGGTCGGCCTCATGAACCTACATCAGGAGACCCACGGGATGTTTTGGGTAATGATGCCACCTGTGAGCGATGGGGTGGGTGGTTGTTGTTTGGGGGGGGGGGGGGGAGCTTAACTTTATGGAGAATAAGATGGCATGCAATTATCTCTCTCGTTCTCAGGTGCAGCAATGCCTGATGGATGCTCCGGAGAGATTTGTGTAGTCTCTCTCTCTCTCTCTCTCTCTCTCTCTCTCTCTCTCTCTCTCTCTCTCTCTCTCTCTCTCTCTCTCTCATGCGTTATATAGAATATATAACTCAGATTCTCTCTCTTTCTGTTTCATGCGTTATATAAAATATATGACTGAAGTCTCTCTCTCTCTCTCTCTCTCTCTCTCTCTCTCTCTCTCTCTCTCTCTCTCTCTCTCTCTCTAAAATATATGACTGAATTCTCTCTCTCTCTCTCTCTCTCTTTCTCTCTCTCTCTCTCTCTCTCTCTCTCTCTCTCTCTCTCTCTCTCAATATACCAGAGAACGTAAGGTGTGTTTATGAATGTTTTATTTTTTTTTCATTTTTGTGGCTGTATATAAATTCTGAAATTTTGTGAACTGAATTTTAATACGGAGCATAAAATTAAACGAGAGAAATCACACAATTACAAAAATAAAGAATTGCAAGGAAATAGTTATATACTAAAAGACTAAAGCCATAATTACATTAGTAGCTGAAATGAAGGGCAGGAATGAAAATTTATTTTAATTGAAATGCTATTATAGGTACTTATACATATGGGATGATATATATCTCCTTTAGAATACGTTAAAATTATATTTAGATTGCTTGAACTATTATAGAGAGGTGGGAAAATAGATGATGGTTTTGAAGGGTTAATAAAGGATAACTTGTTCATCATACATGGTACTGGTGTTCGGAACGGCGTTAATTTGTTAGAAAGTATCCGGTGGGCTGCATTGTAATGAGAATTAGAAATATATTAACGTTTCGACTCGCACTAATAGGAAAGGTTGTGTATGTATAAAGTAAATCAGATCATCTATATTACATTAACGAGGTCAGTACATAGAGTGAATGTTTCATACCTTCACAGAAGTTTTATAAAATAAATTATAACTCTACTGCGCCTTATAGGCTACCACTTCTTAAGTATATATTATCTGATAAAGGATTTATCTGTATTTGGTATTATTTGGTTCCTTCCAGCTTTATGTTTTCTATTTGTCCTTCTTACAGAATTCTTTTTTTTCTTTCAAATGAGTAGTCTTTTGGTTTTTTAGTTCCATACATGGGTTACCTAATCCATCCAGCTGGAAGCTGAGTAGAAAGAACCTGGGTCGAGAACTCCACAATTATTCCTGGCCCCTGAAATTGACTTAGAAGCGTTTAGGGATGTTTAGGCATATTTTGAATAATGTTGAAAATAATAATCCCGATACTGACATATTCTTATGTTATTGTCGTAATTATTTGCTATAATGTGTTTTGAAATAATTTGTCTTTATTCGATTTCTAATGAATTTATATAAAACTGATAAGGGAAATATATCTTGCTTATATCGGTATGAAAATGAATTCTCTGGTTTGATTACGGTCTCGGTGGATATTCATAAAAACAAATGATAAATTATAACCCAAAGAGGTTCTATTAATGAGTTTATTGTTATAAATCTGAAAAATCTAGATATGTAATATAGAAAGTAGAGGGAAGTTTAAACAAATTATCTTATACAATTAAAGGTGTAGCTGTTGAGTAGTCTATTAATGATGCATATTTTAAAGCTTACGGTTATTATCCTTTCGCCAATATCAAGAGATCATTTAGTATTCATGTCTCCCTCGTAGTTGCACCGTGTTGTAAGTACTCATCACATCGCTATTAAGCGAAATAGGTATTAAACGGTGATGTCATGTTTACGGGGGGGAGTGAAAAGACGCTTCAAGTTTGGCAGTGCAATAGTACTGCAAAAGCAGTTTTCATTCGAAACGCTTGTTATCTTTATATTCTTGTCCCCCGCTGGGCGTCTTAATTATGTAAATACGTGAGGTAGCCCCTTAGTGGTGGGTATACCAGTGGGTATTAAAAGCTTTGCCTCACTTACTCCGCGAGAGATTTCAGATTCTAAATTAGAAAGAAATGATATTCATAGACGAGGAGGCCGTAGATGGTCGAGATGTTGCCTCGAGCAGGATTACGTCATATTTTGTGGCCTTGTGATCTAGATGTCTGAGAAGACTGGACGTTTTGATGTTTGATGCTTCTTCGTGCCTGACATCTCATGCATTGTGTTTTTCCGCGATGATGGTCAGGTCTCAGGAGGTTAATATTCCAGGCGATCGTGTCTATCTGTCGGAGGCAATGCCACTGTGTCAGTAGCAGTTTTGGTTTCTTTGGAAAATTCCAATTTGTTAATTTTCTCTTGTTAAGAAGAATCTTTGAATAGTATTATGAGTGTTGAACCTGTCCTTTGTGTCCTTATTTCTGGTGATGATTAAGGATTGATTCTCAAGGGTCAGTTTATCACTCCTGTTCCCGGAATACTCATCGTCGGTGGTCCTCAAGGGAGCCTTTCAGTCAGTTCACCCTAATCAGGTCCAATTTTTTGTCTCGTTTATATAGTTTCTCCTCATGAAATCAATCAGAACCGCCCATGCTCTTTACTCGGGGCTGGAAGGATGCGCACGAACTGGATTTTCAAATTAAGTAATTTCTTGGAGTGTGGTCCAGGATGTTAGATGTATTAACATTTAGTCCTTTCCAGAAAAACTGGAAAATTCATCTTTCAACTTTGTCAATGCCTAAGCGCTC
>NC_090762.1:33085555-33088055 GCF_036898095.1 Palaemon carinicauda
TTTTTTATAAATTAAATGCTTGTTTGATACGTTTTTGAGCAGTATAATTATTCGTGAGATTATGTCACACACACATTGCAAAGAGTTAGCGCTCAAAGTATGTGAAAATTAGGCTATTTACAATTAAACTTCCCCCCCTCTCTCTCTCTCTCTCTCTCTCTCTCTCTCTCTCTCTCTCTCTCTCTCTCTCTCTCTCTCTCTCTTTCTAAGTAGTAAATCAATGGAAGGCGTAGCGAGGCGTGGAGGAACTGAGACGATTAACTTGAGGTTTTGATTATAACGTGTAAATATGTATTAGAAGGCAACGCCTTATAATCAGAACTTAATTTTTTTTTATTCAAGAACTATGTGATTTGAAGAATATTTTGATAAATGAGACGTGATTTATATTCATTAATGATTAACGAGGATGTGTTAGACATGTGGCGAGAAAGGGCAACATCCAGATTATTATTATTATTTCTCTTATTATTATGTCTTAGCATTATTGTTATGATTTTAATTATTCAAAATAAGTAAAATTCTTAGGAAATTAGCCTCATACAGAGAAGAGGACAAGTGGTAAATAAACTGCAAAATAGATCAATCATTCTTTAAAGATATATTAAACTGTATTGTGATTATCTCATATATTGCTGGAAATACAGATCTTTGAAAGTTTTTTTTTCCCCATTATTCATGCGTCATTTTTACCAGAAAAAAAGGTACCTCCATAGATAATTAGCTTCAGGATCAGTTAGTTTGATACGTACTTCTTACCGTTCATATTCTGAATGATTTTCACGAGTTGCTTGAAACCTTCCCGTGGACATATTCTGTGGCAGTGATTGGCATCAGCATGGACAGTCTTGTCCGTCTCTGTCTCCTGACCATATAAAAAGATACTAGAAAAGTAAACAGAATCTTTTTTTTTTTTTTTTTTTTTTTTTTTTTTTTTTTTTTTTTTTTGCCATTGATATTTACATTGCTCCCTGTCAAAATATGTTGACAGTCATATATCATCATAACCGCATACTAGGACCGTGTTGATCCGAAAATGATCATTCGTTTCCAGACGAGTAAGAAACCTTTGGTTCCTTAGTATCTATTTATTCCTAACCAGTCACTTTTAGTTATTCATCTTCGCAAGATATCTATACATATCTGTTTCATGTCTACCAAATTTGTCCAATCGCTGTTTGTTCTGGGAACTATTCTTTTCTGTAAGACTATAGTTTGACAGCTTGGTAGGTTGGATGTGGTCAGCGAGAGGAAAGAATACATTAGTTCAATTAAATGGGAGGTCAAAGTTAAGAAATAGCGGCAGAGTTTTTTTTTTTTTTTTTTTTTTTTTTTTTTTTTTTACTTGATTATTTCCATGACATCGGTTAAGTAGAAATATTTCTTAAGTCTGCGATGTTTATTTCACATGATTTGGAAAAGGTAGAGGGAAATGTTGAAATAGAATAAATGCTACAGGAAAATTGTGGAGGACCTTTGAAATTAAATAGCTTGTTCTGTATTATTCCTGTATGAACATAGAAAATAAATTTAGTTTTATTCCACTGATTATGATCTCTCGAGGAAATTATATTACCTGGTTATATCATCTCGAGTCTCAACTCATGACGTGAATAAAAAATAATAGTCAGCCTTTTAGTCGTAAGAAATCTTTGTAGTAAAATGTAAGAATGAAATAACTTATTCGCATTCAGATGATTAACCATATAAATAAGAGATTGGGATTCAATATGCATATATGATCAAAGCTGAAAACATGACCGTCACTTAACACCAAATCCTGACAAATGGAACATACGGTCTTTGAGTTCTTAAGGTGTGGCAGAACAGGGTCACTAATACCATAATTATTCGATACCATATTTTCCTGTTTTAATGAACTATGACCAAAAATATTAAATAAATGACAAAGCTTGGATGCGCATGGGAGCTCAGCCGAAAACCTCACTAAAAGTCATGACACCTCTTTTTCACCTCCTGTGGGTGGTCTGAAGTACAAAGTTACTGATAGGAAAGGGAGATTACGGTGCAGAAGTCACACACGTGGCATAACTGCCCACTCTTTGCCCACCGTAATACCATCTCCTCTTGTCTCTCAGTCGTTCAGGCCGGTGGAGAAAAAAAAATTCTGGATAGGAATGAGGTTGTGGTTTCTCGAGTAGAGATCTACCACTTAACCATGCCCTCATCTCGACCTCAAATTCATCGACAGCAATTTCATTGTTGTCTTTATTTGTTTTTTTCTGCATTCATGCGGCTGCGAAATGGGAGTGAAGTGGGTAACTTAAGAGAACGAGGAGCTGGAATTCACAAAGGGGTTACTCCAATGGGCTATAACACAGTGGAGTAGGATCATTATGGTGCTTCTGGAAGTGGGTCTTCCAGCAGCGGTCGACCTCATCCAAACAGTAGCCCAGCCAGTTTCTCTTTATGGCCGTTGGCCCGATTTCATATCTGCACCGCGACTGATAAGTTTACTCGTTAAAATGTGCTCCAAATG
>NC_090762.1:33093055-33095555 GCF_036898095.1 Palaemon carinicauda
TTTAAGGAATCTCGTCTATATCGTCACGCCTGAGATAGATAGATAGAGAGAGAGAGAGAGAGAGAGAGAGAGAGAGAGAGAGAGAGAGAGAGAGAGATAATTGCCCAACGACAATATTTTATGTTTTATCTGTATTGCCAGCCAAAAGCTAAATAACGCCTCAAGCGCCAGTCAGTTTTCTGTGCTTGTTTCCGCGGATCTTCTTCCGCGAAGCAACATTCTTCAAAACCAGTTAGTTTCTGAGATTGCTCATGGATTGGCCCACGGTTCTACATTACTCAAAACACCTGAAATGGAACGCCCAGCTTCCCTTATATGTCCCATTACAATGCATCTTTATTCGTTGTATCTTCAGGCTAGCCTTGGACTGACGGCTTTCATAGTGCGTTAGTGAATATTGAACTTAATATACACATTTAGGAACCGAATTTTTGGGCATTCACAGGTGATGCATCGGGTTTTTATTGTTGCAGGTTTAAGGGTCGCTCATGAATAGCAGAGGCAAAGGACAGGGGTCTCAACAAGTGGAGAATTTCCCCCTTTGTGGGAATTTCAGGTGGGGGTACTAGGACCACAGATTAGCAAATTGTTAGAATGTTGTTTTTTTTACCTTTGAGATTCTCAAGGAGCGCTATAAAAATAATCCATGTGAAATTATAAATGCATATTTACTAATATAGAATAAATAAACAATATTTTTCTTGTATTATATGCATAGTACTAGGAATGCTCATTTTGAGGCCAACAAGATTGAAAACGAAAGAGAATGACATTCTGATATGTGGTAAAAAATAGTGCATAGAGCATACAAGTTTGAGAACCAATACCGTAGAGACTGATCAGATACCCATATGATCATCGCCTAAGCTAGGACCAGGTAGACCTAAAGATGGCTGTTAATGTACGGTTGCATCAGTTATATCAATTCTTATCTCTGACAGTAGCTAGCCTTAAGATCCAAACTGTTTTTATGGGATTGAGATCATACCATATGGATTGCCTGGTGTGATAAACATTCTTGTCTGGTGATGAATGTATTTTCCCTATGACGGACAGGTTACCCTATAACCAGTGTTCTCAAAGGGTAGGGCAATGCCTTAGCCTCTCACATTCTGAGGTTTGAGTACCTTAGGTTTAAGGTAACTGTTGTGCATTCTCCCTTTTCTTTCTTTATTCCTTTTTTTTCCTTCATACTTCTTATTTCTTTTTTCTCTTATTGTTTTTTTTATGTATGAATCTTGCTTTCTTTGGTAGCTTGCCATATAATCAATTGGTATTTAAGCTTTATTCATAATCAATTCTCATTGAAAATAATTATAATTAGAATGATAATTATAAGGATATCAATGGCATTAATAATTGAGTATGTTACATTTTGCATAATGTATATTTTCATATATTAGATTCGAGAATTTTCATGACACCAAATTATATGCCTACCAAAAAAAAAAAAATAAATAAATGGCGGGGGGAGTATCTTAATTTAGCAGAGATGCTGAAATTTGTATGGAATATGTTATGGACATTTATAGGACCGTAAAAATTTTTTCCCTTGCAATAAGGTGCTTGCTTCCTTTGTGGTATTCCAATAATAATACAGTTACAGTATTGCAGTGATATAACTGAGAGAATATTCTTACACTCGAAAAAGTCCAGAATCACCAGCATAAACTACATTTTCAGAAAGTGAAATTACATTATCTTCTAGCTTCCAATATTATTTCTAATATACACCAAATGTTACAAACTTTGTAGCCAAAATTGATTATTTTTAATTTAGGCTGCGATAGTAAATGTGAGGATACGTTCCTGCCTCACGGCTGTATTCAATTCAATATTAGATATTTATCCAGGTTTTTAAAACCAAATTTTGTTACAAGTAGGTCATCTGAGCAGGAGCCCGTGCTGACATAATGTAGCTTAGTTTAGCAACAGCGTCAAAATTAGCACATAAGGATCCGTTGCTTTCTGGGAGCATGTATCGTTTAATGGTTTTATATTGGTTTAAATTGAAAAAATAATTATGATTAATGGGAGTCAAGAGAAACTAAATTTCAAATTTGGAGTGTTAGACGATGAAAAGGTGTTTTTGGTGTGGAGGTGTTAGTGCTTCCTGTGTCTTGCTGCGTAAAGTTTGTGATGCAATATGGTATTTATATATAGAACTTTTCATAATTTAGTTTTGAAGAAATAAAGCTTCTGGCTAAATCCTATTTAGTCAAGAAACGTTGATACTCAATGTAAAAGTAATTATCTACAAACTGATCAGGAAATATATGAAATAGCTTTTGTAATATACAAAATTAAGTTCTCTTAAGGCGACACTATTTGGTGTACAGTATATTAAGATGTAGTAATTGTACAAAATGGCGTCACATTTCTTATGGTCACGAACGCCGTGGTAAATTTGAGATTAATACAGCCCTCTTCATATAATAATCACGTTCTAAAGATGAAACTTTATTTGCGCTTTTTTAAAGCCTTATAAATTTGTTTAATC
>NC_090762.1:33111564-33124064 GCF_036898095.1 Palaemon carinicauda
CATCAAAATAAATTAGCAGAGGTAGGGATTAGGCAAGATTTTCGCGTTCAGTTCCAGTCTGCAAACGGAGGACTAATTATTACAATTCCTTTCCTCCAAGTAAAGTTTTCGCTCCAGTTCTCCGATAATTAACTGATTTATGAGCAAGCGTCCAACATCTCGTAGTCTGAAATTAGTGACCAAAAGTCTCCGAAAAGTTTTGGTTTCTTTTTCTTTCTTACCTTTTCTGGGAAGAAGAATGAGTGGCGTTGGAGCCAACGCCCTGAACAGTTCCTCGGAATTGGTACAAAACACGAAAACAAGTTTCTCAAATCGAATAAAGGAAATTCTAGAAATGTTATGGGGTTTAATACTGCAATATTTTGATACTTTTCAAATTCTAATGGACTACATAGTTCTAATGTGATTACGTATAAGGATTAATTGACTTTGAAAAGGGCCATTCCAGGAGGAACTTTTCATAGGTAGTAGGTTGGCCAGGGCACCAGCCACCCGTTGAGATACTACTGCTAGAGAGTTATGGGGTCCTTTGACTGGTCAAACAGTACTACTCGGATTCTTCTCTCTGGTTACGGTTATGGTTCATTTTCCCTTTGCCTACACACACACACACACGCACACACACACAGAGCGAATAGTCTGTCCTATTCTTTACACATTCATCTCTGTCCTCATACACGTGACAACCCTGAGATTACCAAACAATTCTTCTTCACCCAAGGGGTTACTGCACTGTAATTGTTTAGTGACCTCTTTCCTCCTGTTAAGGGTAGAAGAAACTCTTTAGCTATGATCAGCAGCTATTCTAGGACACTTCAAAATCAAACCATTGTTCTCTAGTCTTGGTAGTGCCATAGACTCTGTACCATGGTCTTCCACTGTCTTGGGTTACAGTTCTCTTGCTTGAGGTACACTCGGGCACGCTGTTCTGTCTTGTTTCTCTTCCTCTTGTTTTGTTAAAAAATTCTATAGTTTATATAAGAGATATTTATTTTAATGTTGTTACTCTTCTTGAATTTTTATTTTTCCTTGTTTCCTTTCCTCACTGGGCTATTTTCCCTTTTGGAGCCCCTGGGCTTATAGCATCCTGATTCACCAACTAGGGTTGTAACTTAGCAAGTAATGATAATAATAGATTCCTTCTCGTCTTTTGCTTCGAGATTGGTTTCATAGACATATATTTAACCTTGAGTGTCTGGTTTTCGATATCCACAGCGTTTCGAAACTTATATTATTAAAAAGGAAAATGATTAACCTAACATCCAAAATGAGTTCGGCATAGATGGAATTCATAAATTTCTTTGAAATTTTCCAAAATAATTGTTGAAAGTGTTACTTTGTTCGTCTTTGAGATGTAAGTGCGTTGCCACGTTTTGAAATGTTAAACTCTGTATATATAATATGATGTGAGGGAAGATTGTTATTGTTCTTGTTTTTTTGAAAATTTATGAATTTATTTGCTGCTGTGGGTATTGTATGTTTGTTTTCCAGAGTTATGCAGTCTATCTTGAAAAAGTTGAAGAAACTCAGTTTATTTATGTAAAATTAATATTAATCTTATGTTCTTAAATATACGATAACATGAATATAGCTGATGTCGACTTCTATAGAAATTCTCATCAGTGTCTTCGGAATTGACTCCCTAATCCCGTTTTTCAAAACTCATGTAATTTTTCTTGCTTTAATAACAGGTCTTTAGCCTCCCTTGGACATAAAATATAAAATATGAAATACTGCTAAACTTTCCATTAAAAGATAATGAATGGATAATTTAAAGTTGAATAAGAATTATAATTTTTCCACCGGATCAGTCGATACAGTTACACCTGGATCTGTGAACTGGAGTAATGAGTTCAAATTAAGATGGAAATCCATGACGAAATATTAGACATGTAAAATACTTCATATATATATACATATATATATATATATATATATATATATATATATATATATATATATATATATATATATGCATATATATATAATTATGAATATATATATATATATATATATATATATATATATATATATATATATATATATGTATATATATATATATATATATATATATATATATATATATATATATATATATATATAATTATATATACATATTTATTTGATTATATATTTATACATACTTATTTATATATATATATATACATACATATATATATATATATATATATATATATATATATATATATATATATATATATATATATATATATATATATTCCAAACATATTTGGATACTGTTTTCAATCATAGTTTTCTATTTATTGAATCTCTCTTCATCTTTCTTATATGTAGGGATGTTTCATCTCTTGACGTACGGTTATTATTATTATTATTATTATTATTATTATTATTATTATTATTATTATTATTATTATTATTATTATTATTATTATTATTATTATTATTATTATTATTAATGTAAAGCCAAGCTATTTTCTAATGAGAATCTCATTCACAAAGATTCTTAATTATCAGCTATGCAAGATTTCAGATAAATACGTTTATGGCCTCAAAATGATTTAAGTCTTATGGCCTGAAGGAAAATAACTTACATGAAGAATTCATTAAGCTCCTTTAAAATATAAGCTGGTAGATTAGTCATATTCCAGGAATTTCAGATATTTCTTGAATGAAGATATTATATCACATTGCACTCTAATGATATTTCTCAATATGGTCTCACTGATATGATGGTTAATTTTTTTCTCATTAATTTTTGTTTTATGACAATTGTTAAACAGTTTAAGCACTTTTAGGAAATGATATAATTTTATTGAAAGAATTTTTTTTTCCTTCATATGCTGTATACGGAAGTACTGTTATTAAATGGAATTGGATGAATGACCGTAGATGTTGTGACGCGGTTTAAAGGTTTAAAAGCCGTTCATGAATGGCAGGGGCAAGGGACAGTGAGATTGCCCTATCGAGCGGGACAGTGCACTAGAGATCAGCGTCCAAGTGGAACTGTTTTATCCTGTCATTATTACTGTGAAAGTCTTCTATACGTTAATTTCTAGTTATTATATTAACAGAAATCTATATAACAAATGATTTCTATTAGTCACGTAGTTATTAAGTACATTCATTTTTATAGTTATCATGTTAACAGAAATATATATATATATATATATATATATATATATATATATATATATATATATATATATATATATATATACATATATATATATATATATATATATATATATATATATATATATATATATATATATAACAGAAATTATTTCCATTATTCTCCAAGTTATAAATTACATTCATTTCTAGTTATTATGTCAACAGAAATATTATATCTATATAAGAGAAATTATTTCCATTATTCTCCAAGTTATTAAGTACATTCATTTCTAGTTATTATACTAACAGAAATATTACATCCATTTCCATTATTCTTGTAGTTAGTAAGTACATTCATTTGTAGTTATGTAAACAGAAATATTTTTTCTATATAACAGAAATGATTTTCATTATTCTCGTATTTATTAAGTACATTATTTTCTAGTTATTATGTGAACAGAAATATATCTATATAACAGAAATTATTTCCATTATTCTCGTAGTTATTAAGTACATTAATTTTAATAGTTATTATGTGAACAGAAATATATCTATATAACAGAAATTATTTCCATTATTCTCGTAGTTATTAAGTACATTAATTTCTAGTTATTATGTGAACAGAAATATATCTATATAACACAAATTATTTCCATTATTCTCGTAGTTTAGTACATTAATATTTAGTTATTGTGTGAACAGAAATATATCTTTATAACAGAAATGATTTCCATTATTCGCCAAGTTATTAAATACATCAACTAACTTTCCACGTGGTTAATGAGTTTGCGTTCCTCAAGTGATCTTTCCACAGTTTCCCGCATCGATAAAAGCTTGACCATTTACATCTGAGGATAATTACTGGGTTAGTAATTAATTCTTTTGTAAATAGCATCTTAATAGATTGTGAAGATGAGTTTTCTGCAGGTATTAGCCAATTACTTTTGTGTTTTGCCTGTGTTAGGTGGTCTCTAATGAACTGATATTCGTTACATGTAGTGTGCACTGTGGACGTGGAAATGAATTCGGTAGAAAAAATGACCGCAGTTATTCGGGCATCATCTACGGTTTTATTTCTTGTTGCTCTTTTTTATTTAGATTTTTGTTTTTAGAGAACGGCATAATTGTCCGCACGATCAGGCACGCACATATATATCGCTACCTCATTGCAAGAGGGTCGTAACTCCAAATTCCTGATTTTTCAGGAGACGCATTTGAAAGTTGCTAAGTCCTATGAATTTGATCATGTTTCACAATCTTCTTAGTGCCATCTCTCGGCCGCTAATTCACCTAGATTTACGACTCTTTTACCAAAAGATGCAGAATCAATTCGGCAATCTTGTACACCATATAACTCAAAACTAGCAAATTTGGAGTTACGACCCTCTTGCAATGAGGTAGCGATTTATTCTCTTTCATTTCAACATGATTTTTTCCACACCTTCATTGTTTAGTTCTTGAAGTGCAGAGCTTTTTGGTTCACAGTTTGGCTTTGGGGTGAGGTTGCGAGGGGCCCCCGCCCCCTTTTTATTTTTTTCCCCTCGGCTGACCCTGGTACCTAATTACAGATGATCATCCGGTAAATGGTAATCAGGTTCGAACGTAGGTCCTTGCAGATAACTGTGTAATAATATATATATATATATATATATATATATATATATATATATATATATATATATATATATATACACGTACATATGAAATTATATATAGGGTCTACATGACACACTCACACACAATATATATATATATATATATATATATATATATATATATATATATATATATATATATACATATATATATATATATGTATATATATATATATATATATATATATATATATATATTTATATATATTTATAATTTTCTTGTCTTAGTCTCGCACGAGTTGTCAGTCCTCATTACTGCACGAATTTGGCTAAGTGGTTTTGAAAATCGTCGCATGCAGCCAACAACTCATGTCGGGAACAATGTCTGGCAATAATTTACCTGGGCCATTATTATTTTGCAGCCACCCAGTGTCAGGGAGCTAAGAATGCGCCTTCTTCATTTATGCGTCATGTTGACAGCGTGTTGCTTGCAATGGGTGGCAGTATTATATTGCAACTTGTCCTTGCAATCAATCGATGTCTTTTTTTATATTCATTTTCGAGTGAAGGATGGTTGCATATGTTTATGGTTTGAAGAAATATATTTCGGGCTGTCTGTGTATGCGTCCCTGTCTGTGTGTCTGTCATGCTGTCCATTTAGTTTTATTCCTTGAAGGGACTGGTATACGAAGATTGGAATTATGATAAGTAATAATAGCGATGGTAAAGTGAAGTGATGATAGTTCTGTCGAAACTATTGAAACCACAAGATATAACATTTACATATACCCTAGCTTCAGGAAAATAGAATATCCAAGTGACAGAGAGAGAGAGAGAGAGAGAGAGAGAGAGAGAGAGAGAGAGAGAGAGAGAGAGAGAGAGAGAGAGAGAGAGAGAGAGGTAATTTTATTCTTTTATTCATATTTTTAAGCGTCTGCGCGTTTGTAAATATCTTCACGGATGTAAATGCATACACGTATTGTATTATGTGTATGTGAAAATACGCATGCATTTATAATTTTCCGTACATAGATTGAAGAGCTATTCTTGTATTATATAATACTCCATTGATTCTTAGGCTTTATTGCGAGTCATTGCCGCTCGCACTTGATCCCCTTCATGTTTTTGCGCCTTTGCAGGTACTACCCCCTCACCCCCTCTCCCTCTCCCCCCAACACCGCATTTTTACATCATTATCCTTCGAAAACCTCATCAATCCTCCCGAGAGCGCATTGACATGCAAATCAATATCTGCAATTTAGAATGAATTGAAAACAGCTAAGACAAAGCTGTCTGCAACGAAAGAGTGTTTAATGAAGGTGTGAATGATCCACACAGCTTCTATTGTGCGCGAAGAATTTCCTCTTTCTTCCAGTTCTTTTATTCGTTCTTTCTTTTTTCTCTTTCAATATCCAAAGTTCCTTTATTTACAACATGGGTTTCGTAAGTAGCGTTATAAGGACTAACCGTTAATCCTTTATGTGTATTCACGTTGCGCCTTTGTCATGGCATCTATATTTCTTTTGTCCCACTCGATTCCTTCCTCGGAGACTTGAACCCTTGCAATACTCGAGGTTTAAAGCCAACATCCTTTTGTTTCCATTCAGGGTATTACCTTGGTGTTGTTACAGCTTTGATTATACCATGGGTACCTCGTACCTCTGTTTACGTCATTTTCTGCTTACCGTAAGGGGCTTATTAGCTGTCTTTCACTGTCTTGGGATAGAGTTCTCTTGCCTGAGGTTACACTCATGCTTACTATTCTATCAGTTTCCTTATTTCCTTTTTTTCAAAGGGCTATTTTCCCTGTTGGGGCCCTTGGGCTTAAAGTATCTCGCTTTTCCATTCAGGGTTAGTAGCTTAGCAAGTAATAATATTAATAATGAGGTTTGTTTAGCCTAATAAAAAACGTTTCACGGAAAATCATATTCTTTTAGTCCGCTCCCGTTGTAACTTATTTTAAAACATCGTTAATATGTATCTTATGATGGTGATAATAAAGAAAATGGGAAGTATAAAAAGATCAGCAAAACAATTTTATACATATGTTAATGATCATCAGTTGAGAGAGCGAGAGAAAAAAGTTTAGTCATTTATCACCGGTGTAGCTTTTTCTAGGGCAAAATCCTCTTGATATCCTGTTGCTTTTAATGATTAATCTGTTTTACCTGGACAAATTAATTTCCATCAAATATCTAATTGCTCTCCATGTTAAACTCTTTTAAAAGTTGATTAACGACTTTTTTACCTTTTATCATATGCATATTTGGACATTTAAAAGCTTTTTCATTGAAGCATTCACTACAATACTAATTTAGTCATACTTTCATTTGCTTGTCAGTTCATTCAGTGTCTCCCGCTGAGGTAATCTTCCTCTGAAGATTTAATGCTGAGTTTTGGCTCAATCATCTGTCCGGGCAGTCGTGCATCCTTACATAAAAATGGAGAATTATATCGATCTCAGAGTTATCTGAAATCTCTTGACGGACATCAGTTCGCCTCACATTTATGCTGTCTTCATCAGTAAGGTATTATCTGAAGTTATTGTGCTTCCTTGTAGTTACCATTTTATTGCTTGTTTATTTTTCTTTTTAAACAGTAGACTTTTAGAGTTTTTTTCTTTAATTTTAAAGAGGTAAACATGAAGTTATTTCATGAAAGTCATCAGTTACTTTATTACTCTAATGCACTATTTATTTCTTTATCAATGATCTATTTCCATGTGTATTTATCTCTTCGCTTATGTGGTTATTTAATTGTTTTACTTACCTATTCTATTTATTTTTATTATGCTCTGTTTATTGTAGCATAAGATCTTTCACTCATCACCCCATGTACGTATACAAAGTCTAAACATATTTTTATTTTTATTATTCGTCGGTAAACTATTTTTTTTTCTAGTTTGGAACGCGATTTTTTTTTTTTTTTAAAGATAAACTAAGATAAGATGCGTCATTTATTATTGCGTGCCCCTATACCAGCATGCCTTCAGGTTGTAATAGTTATCGTATGTTTCTTAAACAGTTCATCGTATTTTGATATCGCATGTCTTTCTAAATAGTGAAAATGCGATACCTTTAAATTACGAAGGTAATTGAATTTTCTAAGGCATAAATATTTTTTATATGATTTACAATTAAAGTGATTATTCATTGAGAAAACTAACACTTAAATGCAAATAAGAGTAGAATAAACGTGACAAAATCAATTAAAGTTAACAATTTTATTTTGATATGACCTTTTGTGACATTAACAAACCTCTTTTATTTTAGAGGCATCGCTTTATTGAAGACAATTTTGACAACAATAACACAAAAGGATGTATTAGTACTTTATGAAAGAGAATAAAAAGGTTAGTTTGTTAGTAATAAATCGGAGTATTCTTCTGGATAAAATGGGCAGACATTATAGTCTGAATTGTATAAAAAAAAAAAAAAAAAAAAAAAAAAAAAAATTAACATTTAAAGTAAGATTTCTGGATGAATTTTTTATTGTGAGTACGAACCAGATTTCAGCATTATTTTTTTCTCAGACATTTCTTGGTAAAATGAATTACTTTCAATGTATCTGGTGTTTATTAGTTAAGAGGCAAATATTTCTACAGAACCTTCTTCTTAAGAAAAAAGAAAAAAATAATGACCAAGCAAACATTCTACCGATTCTTCCACGAAAAAAAAAAAAAAAAGATATCAGACATCTTTGAGATAAACTAACCATTATCTGTCCAACAATATATATATTTCAGTTTCGCAAAAATACGATTGAAGGTGTCCTGTTTGTATCAAGTTTATGACACTGTCGGATTCGCAACGGCACGTCCCCGAAAAGGGAGGAGCGTCGCTGCCGGGTCCTGGAAAATAAGTATTTACCCGGTTCCAGGCTATGAGAAATCCATGAAATTACGACCAAGCGCTTTAGTGAGCGGCGTCCATCGGTGAAATCGCTAATTGTGGTATCTGTATCCGCGGACTGTGATTTGTCCCTCGCAGCGGGATGGAACTAGCCAATGGTCCCTGGGAAGGGGTGGGGGTGGGGGTGGGGGTGGGGGGTGGGGGGGGTGCGTGTGAATTGGTGGTATTGCACGTCACACGTAACCTATAACCAGTAAGTTTAGGTTATTGGTCTGAATGATTATTGGCCGCAGAAGGACAAACAGCACCTCTTCCAGAGTCTCTCTCTCTCTCTCTCTCTCTCTCTCTCTCTCTCTCTCTCTCTCTCTCTCTCTCTCTCTCGCCACGAGGATTTATCCATATTCTGCTCATAGTACTTTTAGTATTTCTTCTTTGATATACACTGTCCGCGGTATAAAGCAAGCGCATGAAGGTAAACTATGTGGATGTTAATGTATCATTATTCAATCCATGCATATACGGTTTGGAATAGACAGTCTTATATACATCACGTATATATATACATGTAAATGCATCACATACACACACGCACCTATATATGTGTGTGCGTGCGTTCGTGCAAGCGTAAATTTATATTTACAATTCCCTTAATAAATTAGATAGCTTTTTTTATCTTTTCGTGTCGTGGTTATTTATAGAGAGGTGAAATCATAGTCATTCAGATTAGCTAACAGTCATAATTATTGCCGGATTTTCCTTGTCGCTAACTATATTTATTGCTTGAACTCTAGCCAAAGGAGCGAAATGGCCAGTCATTCTGTTAGCAAACATTCAATTGTTTTTACGGATAATACCATTAATTTACTGTAAGGCAATGCTATACAGTTTTCCTTTCCCTTTTCTTTTCGTTGTAGAATTTGATTATGCTTCTTAAGGGGTTACTAATAAAGGGGAGCACGGATTGAATTTTAAAAACTGCAGGAGTTGATATAACCAGTAGTAATCGAAATTATTATTACCAGCTAAACTTCAACCCCTGTTGGAAAAGCAAGATGCTATAAGCACAAGGGCTCTTACAGGGAAAATAGCTGAGTTATGCAAGGAAACAGATGGAATAGTGTACCTAGGTCTACCTTCAAGCAAGAGAACTCTAGACAGTGGAAGACCATGGCACAGTGGCTATGGCAATACCGAAGACTAGAGAGCAATGGTTGATTTTGGAATGTTCTTCTCCTATTATCCTTTGAGCTGTAACGGGACATCGTCACCAGATTTTAGTAATAATGATGGTGGTAGTAAGAATTAGTCATGTTCGTTGTTAATATATTGTTTGAAATGAATTCCCAAGTCATGTGTCTCATTTAAGGCTAAATTTTATTTGTCTTGCATCGGTATGTTTTAGTTTACCTGTTATAAAGAGTAGCAGGGCATCAAATGAAGGTGCAATAAGTTCATATATATTAAGACTTCCTGTAGGTATTAAATCTCAAATGATTTTTTTTTTTTTTTTTTTTTTGAATAATATCATAGATAATTTATTCAAGCAGTAGACAAACTTGTTTTCATTCTTAGAATAAATGTGTCTTCTCTGCACAGGCACTTTCTTTTTGATACGTAAAAAGCAATGTAAGGTATCTGGACCATCTAGGAATAAGAGAGTCGCTTGGATTCAATATCTATCCTCTATACTGGAAATTCTTTAGGGCTTGTAGCTGGCCTGGCCCAGTCGAGACAGCAGACTAATCATTTCCCTAATTGGTCGTAAGTTATTCATCAAGAGGCCGTTTTCAGACATGAAGAACATACCGACGGGTTAATATATCTATGGTTAACCATTATATGTTGGGATTTATTAGTCAATTAAGAAGAGCCCGAATCAATCTTGCTTCAAATTTTTTTTTAAGGTTCAGAAAACCTGGAATGCATCTTCTCAAATTCCATGATCTTCAATCATCGTCAATCCACTGCATTTAAGAAATAGATAATTCACTTCTATGAATCGTAATTGTGAGATTTCGAAAAGAATTTAGGATAATATTTACTTATGATAACTTCACTTTAAGATTGATATATGACTTAATTTCGTGAGGCTGATTTCTTTTGCTGATTTGGCAATGATAGATTGGCACGACATTCATAACTCATTAGCTTTGGTCATTAGATCATTCATTTTAACTTCATTATTGCAATTTGGAATCTTTATTAGTTTGCTTCTGGTTCTGTCTTCAATCGTTCCTTTTTTTTCTTTTTTTTTTTCTTATTTTATTCTGGTTTGGATGCCCTTTGGGTAAGGGGTGGCCAGTGAGATGTAAGGTAAAATCCCATATGGTTTATTTATCTAATTCGCAATCTATTTGTTTCATTATCATCTCACATAAAATTTGATTGAAAGACAAAAATGAATGCTTTTGCAGTAAATGGCTTTAGCAAATTGACGAGGGTCAGGTCTCATGAAGACGTTCGGTGCAGTCAGGAATGTTTACGAATGACCATTGTGTGATGTATTACTCTCTCTCTCTCTCTCTCTCTCTCTCTCTCTCTCTCTCTCTCTCTCTCTCTCTCTCTCTCTCTTAACAAAGCTATGGGACCACATGACCTAAATTGCAAAATTTTCAAGTCATGCATGTTTACAGGATTTTAGTGCCATATTCTCTTCATAAACTCGTATATGGTATTACGGCAGATATCTCAAGAAATTAAGTAAGCGCACCTGTCTTATTTAATCAGACAGGACCACCTATCAAGCAAGACATTTTCAAGAACTTTTTATATAATGCAAATGACTAAATGAAATCCTTTTTTGTTTTTTCTTAAAAATCACATAAAAATAAAAATGTGAGTTGTTTGGTGTTTTGGAAACACTGTCTAGGTAAAAAGAATGTAATAAGTTAATTTATCATTTACTTTGTGGAGGATATGTTTAAAACACATCTTGGAAAAGATTAACAATAACTAGGCCTACTTCTGAAAAAAATACCATTACACAATATTTTGAAACCATATATATATATATATATATATATATATATATATATATATATATATATATATATATATATATATATATATATATATATATATATATATATATATATATATATATATATATATATATATATATATATATATATATAGCGCAAACTAATGTAGATATAACTCTGAGTAGTTAGAGATCCTATTATTTGCTTTAACACATTCCAACTTTACAAAATGATGTTCATCAATGATATTCCAAATATAGATGATAGGGAATGGATGTATCACAATTTTGTATGCAAAAAGCATGTGTACATTTTATGTATGAGTGTATGGTGTATTTGCATGCATACATACAAAAGGTGGCTTTGTTTTCTAAGTGTTAGCCATTGAGTTTTGACGATAAATGTTTGGTGATTAGAGGATATTTTAAGCTTTTATTACTACTACTACTACTACTACTACTACTACTACTACTACTACTACTACTACTACTACTACTACTACTATTCTAAGCTTTTATTATTATTATTATTATTATTATTATTATTACTACTACTACTACTACTACTACTACTATTCTAAGATTTTATAACTACTACAACTACTACTACTATTCTAAGATTTTATAACTACTACAACTACTACTACTACTACTACTACTACTACTACTACTACTACTACTATTCTAAGATTTTATTACTACTACTACTACAACCAGAAGGCCTAAACATGACGAACATTTATATCAATCATCATGTTGCCTAAGTATTAATTTCCTGCCTTATTTTCTAATCACCAACCTTCCACCTTCAAAGATAACTTCTGATACTGGGATTTTTGTCAGGATTGCTAATTGAACTCTCTTATATGATTCTAAATTACGTATTGTAGCCATCTCTTGTAAGTGGCAACTTAGGAAAAAGTAAAACATTCGGTTTACTGTTCTCGTATTGCTATGGTGCTGTTGGCGGTTAGG
>NC_090762.1:33129064-33146564 GCF_036898095.1 Palaemon carinicauda
ATATATATATATATTTATATATATATATGTATGTATATATATGATGTGTGTATGTTTGTGTATGTATGTATGTTTTCTTAAAATGTCTCATAATAAGGATATCAAATTAATCACTATTTCAACCAATACATATTGGCCCTCCTCCACCAAGAAGAGAGCAATGTGTATTGGCTGAAATGTAGTGATTAATTTGGTTTACTATTTTCTTTTATGGACTTATTTATGAATTATATTATACTGCTATACTTTATTGCAGTTAAAAAACACACATTGATATGTACGCATATGCATTTATATATATATATATATATATATATATATATATATATATATATATATATATATATATATATATATATGTGTGTGTGTGTGTGTGTGTATATATTATATATGTGTGTATATATATAATATATATATATATATATATATATAGAGAGAGAGAGAGAGAGAGAGAGAGAGAGAGAGAGAGAGAGAGAGAGGAGAGAGAGAGAGAGAGAGAGAGAGAGAGAGGGCCTTGCTCTGCGTTGGACTATACTCATTTTTTTATAATGAGGCGCATTTGCACTGACTCGGAGTGATGGCATTTTAGCTCGGAAAAGTTTCCTGCTATCTGATTGGTTAGAATTATCTTGTCCAACCAATCAGCAATGAGGAAACTTTTCCGAGCTAAAGGGACACCCCTGCGAGTCGGTGCAAATCTGCCTTGCTAAAAAGAATTGACTATAGTAACGCTGCTACTGATGTATATATATGTATATATATATATATATTTATATATATATATATATATATATATATATGTAATTATATATATATTATATATATGTATTTATATATGTAAATATATATATATATATGTATATATCTATATATATACATATATATATGTAAATATATATATATATATATATATATATATATATATATATATATATATATATATATATATATATATATGAATATATATATATATATATATATATATATATATATATATATATATATATATATATATATATATATATATATATATATTTATATATTTATATATATGTAAATATACATATATATATATATATATATATATATATATATATATATATATATATATTATATATATATGAATATATATATATATATATATATATATATATATATATATATATTTATATATATATGTAAATATACATATATATATATATATATATATATATATATATATATATATATATATATATATACACACACACACATATATACACAAATATTGATAATAGTAGTCTATAAACCAGAAGACCGGTCAAAACACATTTTCCATCGGTTAAGGAATTATCCATACTTGCAATTTGGGTGTGGTTGTGCTCCACACAAGCGGCGAGATGTAGGACATTAAATATTGGCGGCCATCATTATACTCAGATGATCTACATTATTTCATCATAGAAAATGAGAACGTCTCCCGAGAAGAGTGATGTTATAAAAATTAACAATAATTTTTCTTTTGGTTAACGGGGAAAATGTGGGGATGAGTTCTTTTGGGAAAATAATGATTCTCTTATGCGAAACGATAAAGATGTGGGAAATTATTAAAAAAAAAAAAAAAAAAAAAAAAGAAAAAAAAAGGTTTATGTACAGCATAAAGTTGATGGGAAATATTACTAATCAGAATTATAGAATTATGTAAAATAGATATATTGGTATTTTTCAAAAATAGCTTCAATATATTGTTTTTCTTCATAATCTCAAGGTGTTATTTATTGTAACATTCGTCCATAATCTGTGTTGTCCTGCCGCTAAATAGAAACATGTTTTTACTATATTTATATTATTATTATTATTATTATTATTATTATTATTATTATTATTATTATTATTATTTTTTATTATTATTATTATTATTATTATTATTATTATTATTATTACTTCTACTACTACTACTAGTGATATTGTTATTATTGATGTTGTTGTTGTTATTATTATTATTATTATTATTATTATTATTATTATTATTATTATTATTATTATTATTATATTTTTGAGATTGACGGGTGCAGGTTAGTCAAAGTCCTTTGCAACCTTATTAGAAACGTATTAAAAAGGGAGTGTTGATATAGAAATTAGAAAACAGAAAGCAATGGGACAGTTCCTTATTTTTAAGGTAAACGGAATAACGAATAATTGGGAAATAAGAAGAATTAAGTAGTAATAAAAAATAGAGTGACAGTAATTCACTTTAGAGTGAAGAATGGAATGAAAGATGTAGAAGAAATAAAAAACATGAGAAATTTTATAACAAGAGTATCCCAAAATAATTAACCACGAGTGAATTGATTTTTTTTTTCTGTAGGTAATAGTGCGTACTCAATGAATTTTACCTTTGTTTCAGTTAAAAAATAATCAGGTTTTCCTATGGTTGAGCGATGTAAGAGATAACACGTAAAATAGAATGTAAGAGAGAGACATGGCAGATTTAAATGTGGAATGGAAAGCAGGAGGTAAAGAGAAAAAGATGGAATTCAATGTAAGATGTCTAATGGAAAGGATGAAAGATGGAAGAATTAAATAAATGAGACAATTATATTAAACAATGATATATAAGGAACGGAGAAGTGTTGTTAAGTGTGGCTGTGTGCTATAATAGTATTAACTCTAAAGTAATTCTACAGTTAATAGCAAAGCCAGCAAATAATAACTCGTTCAGATGATTTGTAAGAACAATGACAAGTACTACGATAAATTATCAACAACCATGGGACGTCTTGGACAGGAGGGCCTAGCCCAATAGTCCATAATAAGCCCTTTATTTCTTTTAACAACTTACTTTACAGAGAGTCAAAAGTTCATTGCCCTTTGCTGGCATATGACCATTTAATCACACTATAGAATACGCATATTCCTGATTTAATGGTTTTGATTCATGATAGTAAACATGATTATCCGAAGAACCAATTTAATCAGTATTTTAAGCGTTTACATTAAGAATAAATTATATACCAATACAACGTAGGCAGATATTTGTTACAAAAAACATGTAATGAATCCTTTATACATACTTTGATAAATCTGATAAAAGATTAGCATTTTGATGATTAAAAGTTGAATCTGCCATTAAATAAACTAGCGGTCGTTAACAATTAATCATTTGGATAGTCATCAGGGTACTGTTGGATTCCTTCAACATCATTATATAAAGGCATTACAATTCCGGTTTGTTATAAGGAAAATTTTGTAACCTGATCCAGGAACTTGGCGTATATAACGGAGTATATTGTAAAAAACTCCAATCTAAATAAAGAATATGATTGATATTGAGTACCGAAAAATTAATTATATACTTTGTCTCTCTCTCTCTCTCTCTCCTCTCTCTCTCTCTCTCTCTCTCTCTCTCTCTCTCCTCTCTCTCTCTCTCTCTCTCTCCAAATACACACGTGCGACTATTTCTAAACAGATTATTATTATTATTATTATTATTATTATTATTATTATTATTATTATTATTATTATTATTATTATTATTAATAGCTAAGCTATAACCCTAGCTGGTAAAGCAAGATGCTTTAAGCCCAAGGGCCCCGACAGGGAAAATAGTCCAGTGAGGAAAGGAAATAGGTAATTGAATAAACGATATGAGAAATAATGAACAATTAAAATAAAATATTTTAAACACAGTAACAACATCAAAACAGATATTTCATATATAAATTATAAGAAGACTTATGTCAGCCTGTTCAACATAAAAAACATTTGCTGCAATTTTGAACTTTTGAAGTTCCACTGATTTAACTACCCGATTAGAATCATTCCACAACTTAGTCACAGCTGGAATAAAGCTTCTAAAATACTGTGTAGTATTGAGCTTCATGATGGAGAAGACCTGAGTATTAAAATTAACTGCAGGTCTGGTATTACCAACTGGATGGAATTGTCCGGGAACATTAAAGGATGATCAGAATTATGAAAAAATCTTATGCAACATGCATAATGAACTGATTGAACGACGGTGACAGAGATTAATATCTAAATCAGGAATAAAAATTTTAATAGACCGTAAGTTCCTGTTCAACAAATTTAGATGAGAATCAGCAACTGGAGACCAAACAGGAGAACATTACTGGAAATAAGGTAGAATGAAAGAAATAAACACTTCAGAATAGAATAATCACCAAAAATCTTAAAAGACCTCAATAAGGCAATTTATTTGTGCAATTGACGAAGACACGCGCCAAATGTGTTTCTCTAAAGTAAATTTGCTGTCGAGAATAAAACCTAAAATGCTAAGTGTCATACAGAGTTAAAGAAACATTATCATTGCTGAGATCTGGATGTTGAGTTGCCACTGTCCTTGACATACTTACAATCATACTTTGAGTTTTGTTAGGATTCAACTTCCTGCACGATAATTTGCACCATGCACTAATTTTAGCTAGATCTCTATTAAGGGATTCAGCAACTCCAGATCTACATTCAGGAGATAGAAATGATGCAAAGAGAGTAGCATCATCTGCATATGCAACAAGCTTGTTTTCTAGACCAAACCACATGTCATGTTTATATAGCATGAAATGTTATGGGCCAAGAATACTACCCTGAGGAACACCAGATATCACATTTCTCTACTCACTATAGTGCCCATAAACAACAACTCTTTGAGATCTATTACTTAGAAATTCAATTATGAAACGACCCACCCATGATCAGCACTAAAATCAAGGCCATCGTACGAACTTTCTGACCACAATCGAGGGATTTTTGCACAGCATTGGAGAGTGTAAGAAGGGCATCATATGTTCCAAGGCCTTTACGAAAACCAAATTGCAAACAAGGGAACAGATGATTATCTTCAGCAAACCTATTAAGACGTTTTGCCAAAAGACGTTCAAAAACTTTAGATAATATGGGATTTATGGAAATTGGGTGGTAATCATTTGTACTTGAGCTACCACAAACACATTCACATAGTGGAGTAACATTACCTATTCTCCAATAAGTGCTAAAAGCTCCTATTCTTGCTAACTTGTGCAAAATAACAGATTAGTTTGGAGCTAACAAATCTGCAATCTTTATAAAAAACAAAGGAAAAATACCATTTGGGTCTACACCTCCATAAGCATCAGGTCCACCAACAGAGCTTTAATCTCACGAGATCGAAAAGCTAAACTAATTAGTTTAGCCTCAGGAAAACAAGAAGGAGGAAGTTTGAATTTCTCATTACTCTGATTGCTGTCAAACACATCAGCCAAAAGGGTTGCCTTTTCCTTTGGACAGTGAGTGACAGAGCCATCTGGTTTGAGTAAAGGAGGGTTTGTTGAATCTACACCAAGAGCACAGATTTAAGGGTAGTCCACCACGTATGTTCCTGGGTTGTACCAGAAAGGTTTCTTTTATGGTTGAATTGTATTCCTTTTCAGTTGAAGCATAAACTCTTTGATCGAAAGCTCTAAACTGAGTATAGTTATTTCTAGTCAGATCTGATCTATTACCCTTCCAAAGATGATAGGCCTCTTTCTTCTCCAAATACGCACATCTACGATCATCATTAAACCAGGGTTTGTCCTTCATTTGGTACCTTAGCACACGAGAAGGGATACGCCTGTCAATCATGTTGACTAGATTCTCATTCAAAGGAACAACAGGATCAACAATAACATTCAAGTGAGACCAATTCAAGCTCAGAAGATCACTCAAAATCCCATTCCAGTCTGCTTGAGATTTCATATAAATCTCACACTAGTATGATACATCAGGGACAGACTGCTTAGTCTTCACTACTAATGAAATCAAGGCATGATCAGATGTCACAACTGGAGAACCAACCTTACTTGCTATAACGCCAGGGGAGTCAGCGTATATGAGGTCCAACCAGTTCCCAAACCTGTGAGTAACTTCACTCATGATTTGCTTACAGACTGATTCAGAGGCAAAGTCTAAAGCTCTTAAGCCGTGGCGCTCAGTAGGAGAAACAGAATTTAACCACATCCTATGGTGAGCATTGAAGTTACCAACAAAGACAAGAGAGTCCTTTCTATCATTTTCTTGTACCTTAGCCATAATGGTTAGAAGGCAATTGAAGATAGAATTATCTGTGTCTGGATTACTGTAGATCGAACACAAATAGAAGTTGTAATGCCTACCACAAACTTTTATTACCTGATTCTCATGACATCCACATTGATAGCAGGACTTATGAGAAGCAGGGTACTCAGTCCTAATATACACTGCCATTCCCCTGGCCCTAGGAATGGCATCCTGTTTCAAAATTATTGGCTTCTTAAAACCAGTCATAAGGAGCTCAGATGAGTGCCAAAGTTTCTGGGCACAAAAAAAAAAAATATTATTCTGTCTGGACGCAATTGTAAGGTCTTGAATATTTGCATGAAAACCAGGAATATTGCAATACAGTAGACGACGGTATTGACGAAATCTAGGATGTACTGATCCCAGACATCGCTCAATGTCTCTAGATAGCATAAGAATTGATGGTAATAAAAGAGATATATCATACTTAGAAACTAAATTAACAAGAATGATAACGAAAACAATATGTACAGGGTTTTATATATAAAGTGATTGATCAACCTATAGACTATAGAAAAAAAGTCCGAAAACTGGTCAACATGTGGAGCCGATACACCAGGCAAGGCTAAGTACCCTCTAAAATATCCACTTCAACTGAAGGGAGGACAATAGGGATGGTTTAGAAAAGAAACAGATAAGGAAAAGACAATCTCTTGATGAACCACCAGGCATCCATGGCCCTTCTATTAAGCCTGCCCAACGCTTCACTAATCTTAGTGTAGCTGAGTGTACCCTCAAGCAAGAGAACTCTAATACAAGACAGTGGAAGACCATGGAACAGAGGCTGTGGCACTACCCAAGACTAGAGAATACAAATCAACCAAGTATGTATATGTGCCCTTGCACGTATGTTTGTATGTATGCATGCTTTTGCATGTATGGGCACATTTACTATTTGTATATATTTTTTTTTTTCATAAAAGTCCTTACATATCGTATGTATTTCGCGTAGACATTAGAAATTACATGCTTGTGGTTATGCTTGTATATTATATGCCCATATGTAAACAACAGTATACAGGCAATAGTCGAATGCAATCTTGATTAAGCATATTCTTCGAGTCGTTCTACTGTGATCATATTATTATTATTATTATTATTATTATTATTATATTATATTATTATTATTATTATTATTATTATCACTAAGCTACAACCCTAGTTGGAATAGCAAGATGCTATAAGCCCAGGGGCTCCAACAGGGAAAATAGCCCAGTGAGGAAAGGGAAAAAGGAAAAAATTGAATATTTTAAGAAGAGTAACGACATTAAAATAAATATCTCCTATATAAACTATATAAACTTTAACAAAACAAGAGGTAGAGAAATTAGATAGAATAGTGTGCCCAAGAGGACCCTCAAGCAAGAGAACTCTAACCCAAGACAGTGGAAGACCATGGTACAGAGGCTATGTCCTAGTTCTTACGAGTTCCAAGAGCAACGACACCACAATTGCTATATCTGTTAGTTAAAAGCGGCCCTCGAAATCTTACTCGTGACCATTGGCCAGATGAAAACTATAGTCAATTCCTTTTAGCGAGACAAATTTGCACCGACTCGCAGGGGTGCCCTTTTAGCTCAGAAAAGTTTCCTGCTCGCTGATTGGGTGAACAAGATAATTCTAACCAATCAGGTAGCAGGAAACGTTTCCAAGCTAAAAGGGCACCGCTCCGAGTCAGTGCAAATGCGCCTCATTATAAAACAATGAGTATAGTTTTTTTACCATCCATGTTCGATTATAGTTGTTTAGGGGTTTTCATAATCCATCCTTATCGATTGTGTATTTGGTCTGGAAGATTCGCAAAGTAATTGAAGCTAGAGGAAGCATTCCAGGGTTGTCGTTCTCCTCTCGTTACTCACTCCTTCAAGCAGATAGATGAATACAATGATATTCATAGAATCATTATGGTATGATCTGTCGATAACGAAGGATTGCTGGAAGAATAATGAGGTTTACTTTATCTCATTCGCTAATGTCCTTTTTCAGTAGTACATAAAATTTCTTAGGACACAAGCCTTTGAGCAGGATGAAAAAGCGATACGAGGAACTACAGTTACACCTTAAAATTTATATAAACTCGTTATGTTTTATTCCATCTTGTAATTTTCATTATTTGACATACGAGTGGTCAGTATCACAGACAAAATGTTTATATAATTATTATTCAACACCAGTTGTCTCATTGATACCTAGCGGTCTTCCTGATCACAATTATTCTTAACTTTCTCCTCTTGCAAAAACATCCAAGCTATTTTACGGCATATTAAGTTTCTCTTTCGTGATCCTAATCATTACAGATACAAACATCAACCGTTTCACAATGTGTTTACTATTCATTTTTTTATCAATGTTCATGAACCGACTCTCGAGAATTTAGTGGAAGTCAGGCAAGAGTTGGATAAAATCTTTGTATTTTAATCGTTACCAACATCTGAATTGAAGCAATAAAAATGAATTAAGCATGAGGGATCTAGAAGTAAATTGAATAACCTCACAGTATGGGGTACATTATATTTACTTCTATGATATGTGCATTTTCTTCAAACCACTGGTTTTTCCAAATATAACATGATTAGATTTTTCTGCTTGTCTAATTAATGGTTAAAACTGGAAAAGATAGAAAGACAACGTTCTTCGTGCTAAAATCAAAGGCAAAGGCTCCACTGCGCTTTGTACCTGAGCTTTTAAGGTTAATAACTATTGTTATTTATTATATAAATCTTGTATGGACACACTTATGGTGGTATTCGTAATTCATTTAACTGAATACATCCATGCTGAAAACAAGCATTAAAAAGAAATATGATTTTTTTTTTCTGCTCACCTCGTGCTTTCATTCATACACAGACAAAACACATATTATCTCTAAAGATAATCGCTGTCGTAAACTAACGAATGAGGGAGATAAAAGAATGCGAGAAGAGGGAGTAAATTAAAAGGCCAAAAGTCTCTCGACCTAGAATATCTATTGCGAATAATTGTCTACGAGTCTGCTAAATGAATGGAACCCTTAGAAACACCGCACAAAGTGTACTTAAATCCCAGTGAGTTATATTCTAGCATATACTTAAGTAATCAGCCAAAGGACCAGCACCCCCCACAAAAAAAAAAAAAAAAAAAAAAAAAAAAAAAAAAAAAAAAAAAAAAAAAAAAAAAAACATTGGCTGTTGAAAGACGAGCAGCTGTCCATTGGTTTCGTTATTAAGGTACAACTGCGTTCTTCTCATCTTCCATTTGCATCATCGGATGATAAACGAATGCTGCTAATTTTGATCAATACCGCTGATAGAGTGAGATAAGTATCTGTATCTCGCAGCTAAGCGTCGATCAAATTGAAGATTTCTTATCTTGGAACTGTAGAAATTCAATTTTGCTTCAGTCAGATTTTATCAAGTTTTAGAGGCTGTTTATCTTTTTATGGTTTTGTACCCTTTTCTGCATACGCGTGAGCTCTTCCTCATTCCATTGTTTTTATATGTATACTTTATGTATTTAAATTTTTTAAATAAGTATGTTATTATAAAAATTTTGGTTTTTCGATATCCTTTTAAATATATATTTCGAACTGATGCAATTGACGGTACATTTTTTTTTTAGCAAATACTGTATAGCGTGTATTTAATTTTAGTTTTAATTTACTCAAAAAAAAAAAAAAAAAAAAAAAAACACGATAGATGAAGATTGATAGAAATTTAATGCAACATTTCTTTAAGCATTTTATGTGCATTGGGAAGACAATATAGAATTTTCTTCGCACTAAAACTAGAAAAAAAAAAAACATTTATTCTAAATATGGAAGTTGGTTCATTATTGCCCTCGTGCATTTGAATAATCTAGATGAGAGATGCCAGTCGACGAGTGATACTTAACGTTATAATTTCGACGAAGACATTGTCCCGTCAGGAATTATCCCTCGGCGAGTAATGACCGGCATTATTATTCAGGGTGTCTGCCTTACGCAATCATTCCTGAGCTCTTATTATGTTGGGCAGCCAATGATGCGATTTCCTCGTCCGCAGTATGTGTCCGTCGGCCGCTTGATAATAACTACTTCGAGAAACGATTGTAACTCCGTGCATTATCACATGAGAGGCGTCAGTTTGATCACAACATCACAGAGAGAGAGAGAGAGAGAGAGAGAGAGGAGATGAGAGAGAGAGAGAGAGAGAGAGAGAGAGATCGGGGAACGTTAAACTGAAGAGAGAGAGATGGAACGATCGTGGAAACGATAAACTGAGAGAGAGAGAGAGAGAGAGAGAGAGAGAGAGAGAGAGAGAGAGAGAGAGAGATCGGGGAAACGTTAAACTGAAGAGAGAGATGGAGCGATCGTGGAAACGATAAACTGAGAGAGAGAGAGAGAGAGAGAGAGGAGAGAGAGAGGAGAGAGAGAGAGAGAGAGAGAGAGAGAGAAAACGATAAACCGAAGAGAGAGAGATATCGGGGAAACGATAACTGAGAGAGAGAGAGAGAGAGAGAGAGAGAGAGAGAGAAGAGAGAGAGAGAGAGAGAGAGATCGGGGAAACGATAACTGAGAGAGAGAGAGAGAGAGAGAGAGAGAGAGAGAGAGAGAGAGAGAGAGAGAGAGATCGGGGAAACGATAACTGAGAGAGAGAGAGAGAGAGAGAGGAGAGACAGAGAGAGAGGAGAGAGAGAGAGAGAGAGAGAGAGAGAGAGAGAATCTTTATCAGACCGACGATGCCATAACTCACAGCACTGACAAATGTTTCTTGATGATAGAGGTGATAAAGATTTGTAGTCGCGGGATATTGAGTGATATTTTTTATTGGTGTATGTAATTATTGCCATTATTTAGGTCTGACTTCCAATCACATCCATAATGAAACGTGCATTGCATCTTCTTAACCCCCTGTCTTTTACCTTCCCCTTTTTTTGTGTGGTGTTTATCTTATTGTTAGTAATGCTTCTTTGAGAATTGATAGCTCAATTGAGATTGTGATAGTGGTTTGAAGGAATTAAGAAGGGTACCAGACCGTCGTCATAAACATGGGCAGAAACGTCCGACCAGAGAAAGCTTATATCATTCTGATCTGTTCTTATAAGGCAGGTTATTCAGTAGAGGCACAACATCATCTATATCTCGTTGTTATTATTTTTTTTTTATGATTCATTTTGCAGATTTTATTGATGAGGTTGATTCTCTTTACTGGCTACGATTTTAATTTTTATCATATTTCATTCCGTCGTTTCATCGTTTTAAACTTGATGACTTTATAAATATTATTTACTGAAAATGAAAGATACATAGATGATTATTTCCTTCCACTCTGTGATCAGCTACGAACTCTATTTTTTATCATTCTATGTCTTTCGCTCTATCCAAATCTCGTGATTATTTAGTTATTACCTTTAGTATTGCACACGAAGGCAAATTTCGGAAAAAAGAAATATTTGCGCTAATAATCCGGCAAATATTGTTCCTAAGTATATGTTTGTCATTATGTTGCTATCTATCTTTGTACTTGACCACTGTCTGACAATTCCTGAATTGCTTCTGCAGACTTTCCTTGACAATATATATATATATATATATATATATATATATATATATATATATATATTATATATATATATATATATATGTGTGTGTATATATATATTATATATATATGTATGTATATGTATATGTATATATATATATATATATATATATATATAATATATATATATATATATATATATATATATATTATATATACATATGTATATACATATGTATATGTACGGTATTTTTTCTAAAAGACTCTCATTATTATTATTATTATTATTATTATTATTATTATTATTATTATTATTATTACTACTATTATTATTATTATTATTATTATTATTCCCTTGTGTGATTTGATTGCATACCTTTAGGTTGTTCATCCGTTACTCTTTTACGGTTATTTTATTGTCCCTTCATATACATTTTAACACAACTGCATTTACAACACATGTATTTTACTATCCTGGCCGTATGCAGTAAAACCATTTGATTACGTAAGTCTCAAGATATTTCTCATCTTTATATCCTCTGGAATCATTCGTCAAGTCTGTGGTTTATTTTAAAGCCCATGTTGACTTTTATGTTGTGAGGAATTACGGAAGAAATTTAACAATGATAATCTGAATTTTTGCGAGTCATAAGTACCAAGAAGTAAATAGATGACTGATTTCCTTGTAAGGTTTAAAGAGAGGAGTGTTATGCGTTATGGGGAATTAATGTAAATTATATTAGGAGGTAAAATTGTTTGGAAGTATTCTTGAATACTGTTGGAAAGACAAAGTAAAATTCTTGACTACGAATTTATTTTCAATTTACAATGTTACTGTGGTTTATTTGCATACAATTATTGGGAATTTCCGCTTATCTCGTATTTAGTTGTCCTTGACTTGGAAATATTATTTTAGAATATTAATAGTTATCTCACGGTTAATTTCACCTAAAAGATTTAGAATAAGATGATAAGTCATGGAAGTTTTTAAAGCTTCAAAACCAGTAAATAAATATTTCTCTGCCCTTTAAAAAGAAAAGGAAGGAAAAGAAGCGTTTAACAGACATTATGAACATAAAAAAGGTAATTTCACCTAAAAGATGTAGAATAAGATATTTCATGGAAATTTTTAAAGCTTGAAAACCAGTAAATTAAATATTTCTCTGCCTTTAAAAAAAGAAAAAGGAGGAAAAATACGTTTAACAGACATTATAAACATAAAAAGATACTTCAGAAATACTTCATAAATATTCTACGATGATTTCTTCCTCTGAATTGGGAACTAAATCTTTAACAAGCATAACATTTGCATCAGTCTTCAAGAGCGGTTTAAAAAAAAAGAATTCAATAAACCGCAAGACGAGATCATTTAAACGCCGTAACTTAAGCCTTCGAATGTCTTGGTCATTTCCTCAAAGTTTATTGCACGCATACACGAGTTTGAAAGTACCTGCCTTCTTCAGATCTTATCGCCGGACTACCAAGGGTCTCTCGTAAGGCAGGTAGTGTACCCTAAGAGCTTCTCTCCTTCCCTAGGTGTTAGTTTGACTATTCTGGAAGTTTTATTCCAGCTGTTACCAAGTTGTGGAATGATCTTCCTAATCGGGTAGTTGAATCAGTAGAACTTCAAAAGTTCAAAGTTGAAGCAAATGATTTTATGTTGACCAGGCTGACATGAGTCTTATAGTTTATAAATGACATATCTATTTTTGACGTTGTTAATAGTTTATATAGGACATATCTGTTTTGACGTTTTTACTGTTTTAGAATAATTTATTGTTAACTTGTTCCCATCATTTATTTTATTTCCTTATTTTCTTTCCTCACTGGGCTATTTTTCCCTATTGGTGCCCTTGCCTTGGGCTTATAGCATCTTGCTTTTCCAAATAGGATTGTAGCTTGGCTAGTAATAATGATAATAATAATAATAATAATAATAATAATAATAATAATAATAATAATAATAATAATAATAATAATAATAATAATAATAATACTGAGACTTCAGTTTTAGGCCCATTGATGTTTGGAGGAAAGAGTTGCATTTCTCAATCATGGTCACATTTCTGATGATTTGCTGAGTTTTAACGAGCAAGGATTCATGAGAAAGATGTTATCTTCTGTACTTTGATTTGGTGATAAAATATTTATTTATTTTTTTTTCAATTGTAATAACTTGTGGAAAAGGAAAATTATACATTGATAGATGCAAGCATTAGGCTACCAAGCTTTATTATTATTATTATTATTATTATTATTATTATTATTATTATTATTATTATTTTTATTATTATTATTATTATTATTATTATTATTATTATTATTATTATTATTATTATTCCCAAAAATCAAATTTAGACTGAGCCACCTTTATGTCATATTAAACTGTGTAGTAAATTAATATTTGAATCAAATATTGACATAGGCTGATGTTTTTATTCTTGAGCGCAATACTTAAAATCTTTTGTGTTCATAGAAGTCTAGAGTAAACCTCAAAATGTCAAGATATGTTTAGGAAGCCAAAGGAGGTAGTCAGTTTAGTGAGAAGGATAGCTCTTGTCTTTCCCCAGTCACGTAATATGAGAGAGAGAGAGAGAGAGAGAGAGAGAGAGAGAGAGAGAGAGAGAGAGAGAGAGAGAGAAGAGAGAGAGAGAGAGAGAGAGAGCCTTACCTTATTGCCTTATTTTTTGTTTGGGTTCCCCCAGGTCCCTCAGTGTGAGGCACCTCGTATATTCCACCAGAGAGTTGCTAATGCATCTTCCGGTGTATTTTGCATCTTCCAGTCTTGGATGGTCTGGTATGCATCTTAGGTTATTTATCGAGCTGATTCTTAAACACATCTACGCTCACTCCTGATATGTTTCTTAGATGAGCTGGCAGCACATTAAATAGTGGCTGCATTATCCATGCTGGTGCGTAGTGGATTAATGTCCTGTGCGCCTTTCTCAGTTTACCTGGAATGCTTTTTGGCACTATTAATCTACCTCGGCTTGCTCTTTCTGATATTTTAAGCTCCATGATGTTTTCAGCAATTCCTTCTATTTGCTTCCATGCTTGTATTATCATGTAGCGTTCTCTTCTCCTTTCTAGACTGTATAGTTTTAAAAATTGCAGTCTTTCCCAGTAGTCAAGGTCTTTAACTTCTTCTATTCTAGCAGTATAGGACCTTTGTACACTCTCTATTTGCGCAATATCCTTTTGGTAGTGTGGGTACCATATCACATTGCAGTACTCGAGTGTACTACGCACATAAGTTTTGTAAAGCATTATCATGTGTTCAGCTTTTCTTGTTTTAAAGTGTCTGAATAACATTCCCATTTTTGCTTTACATTTAGCCAACAGTGTTGCTATTTGGTCGTTGCATAACATATTCCTATTTAAAATTACACCAAGGTCTTTAATTGCTTCCTTGTTTGTGATTGTCTCATTATTAGGTCCCTTGTATGCATACACCATTCCTTCTCTGTTTCCATAATTTATTGATTCGAATTTATCGGAGTTAAATACCATCCTATTTATCTCCGCCCATTCATATATTTTGTTTAGATCTCTTTGTAGTGAGTTCCTATCTTCATCACAAGTAATTTCTCTACTTATTCTTGTGTCATCGGCGAAACTTCTCACTACGGAGTTTTCAACATCACAGTCTGTCTGAGATCATAATAACAAATAGCAGTACAGCTAATACCGTACCTTGGGGCACACCAGATATTACCTGGGCTTCATCTGATTTCTCGTCATTTGCAACCACTGTCTGTTTTCTGTTTTGCAGGAATTCTTTTACCCATTTTCCTATCTTTCCCACAATATTATGCTTTCTCATTTTTTTCTCCAATATTTTATGGTCTACCTTGTCAAAGGCTTTTGCAAAATCTAGATAGATCACATCTGTGTCTTTTTTATTTATCATATTATTGTATATGTTTTCATAGTGTGCTATCAGTTGGGTCTGTGTACTTTTTCCAGGTACGAAACCGTGTTGACCCATATTAAACAAATTATTTTTGACCAAATGGTTCATTATTTTCTTTTTATTACCCTCTCATACACTTTCATAATATGTGATGTTAGACTAACAGGTCTATAATTGCTTGCCTCTAGTCTTGATCCACTTTTGAAGATAGGGGTTATATAAGCTAATTTATGTTTAACATATATCTCGCTCATATCTACACTTTGTCTTAGCAGTATTGCAAGCGGCTTCGCGATAGTGTTTGCAGTTTTTTTTTAACAAAATCGCTGGAACTCCATCTGGTCCGGCTGCCGATCCATTTTTAATTTCGTTTATAGCCGTGACAATATCTGCTTCATTAATATCTATATCCGTTAGATATTCGACATTTTCTTCTCTCATTTCTGTTTCATTATTCTCATTCGCAATTCTTGGCGTGAACTCACTCTTATATTTTTCTGCTAATATGTTGCATATTTCCTTTTTTTCATTCGTTAGCCGTCCTTCAATTCTTAGAGGGCCTATTTCTATTCTCCTTTTATTCATCTTTTTTGCATAGGAGTAAAGTACTTTGGGGTTTCTTTTTATATTTTGAAGTGTCCTTTCTTCTAAGTCCCTTTTTTCATTTTCTTTCGACTGTATAATCTTTTGTTCTGCATTTTCTATCTTACATTTTATTTTTCTCATTTTCCACACATTATTTTCTTTTGCAAGATTTTTCTTCCACTTTCTAATTTTCTGAAATAAGATCCTTCTGTCTCTTGGTATGCACGTCTTTTGTTTATTGTTTTTTTTTTCGGGACATATTTTTCAACAATTTTCTCCAGCATTTTGTACAGTATATCCGTATTTACCTGTATATTATCACTTATAAATACATTTTTCCATTCTTTATTAAGTTCTTCATTTATTTCTGACCATTTTATATTCTTACTGTAAAAGTTATATTTTCCATATCCTTCCCAAAGTTTTGTGCTTTTATTAATTCTGTGATCACTTGCTTTGGAATGAACTATTAATTCTATGACATTATGGTCTGAAATTCCCGTGTTATACACTATTATTTCTTTAACATAATTCACCTCATTCACAAATACTAGATCTAGGACATTTTCCTTTCTTGTTGGAATGTGGTTTATTTGTTGCATATTATGTTCTAATAGCATATCTTGAAGCTTTTCAAATTGCCTCTTATCTTCTGGGCTACTATTACTCTCTTTTTATATGTATACATACAACCACTTTCTTCTATCCGTTCTTTCCAATCCACGAAAGGAAAGTTAAAATCTCCGGATAGGAGTATATCCCAGTCTTTATGGTTTCTACATATATCATCTATTTTTTCTATTATTATGTCAAACTCCTTAGTATTTGGGGGTCTGTAAACTACAATATTCATTAGTTTTTCAAATTCAAATTCTACCGCAATCAATTCACATTCTGTGTTGCTGTATTTTTTCACAGACTTTTCCTTGATTTATGTCTCTTCCATATATTGCGGTTCCCCCTTGATTCCTATTTTTTCTGTCTGATCTATAAGTTTGGAAACCCTTATCTGGTCATCACTGCCAGTCTCTTGGGAATACCATGTTTCACTTATATTTAATATATCTATTTTTTCAATTTGGGTTAGTTCTTCTAGTAACTCTATTTTCCTTTTAGAGTTACTCGTGACTAAACCCTGTGCATTCATCACTATTATGGTTTCATTTCCATTATTTAATATTGGTAATAATATGGATTCTCCCATGCTTCCTTCCTGTTCTGATATGATGTTCTTTTCTTCATTTCTCGGAATTCTGCCATTAAAAAATCCAACTTTTCCATAATATTTGTTCTTTCGCCTTCATACTTATTTTTGTGTGTAAACCTGCAATTAGAGAGAGAGAGAGAGAGAGAGAGAGAGAGAGAGAGAGAGAGAGAGAGAGAGAGAGAGAGAGAGAGAGAGAATGCCAAACCCATTCAGAAGCAAAAA
>NC_090762.1:33156564-33161564 GCF_036898095.1 Palaemon carinicauda
CATTGATTCGAATTTATCGGAGTTAAATACCATCCTATTTATATCCGCCCATTCATATATTTTGTTTAGATCTCTTTGTAGTGAGTTCCTATCTTCATCACAAGTAATTTCTCTACTTATTCTTGTGTCATCGGCGAAACTTCTCACTACAGAGTTTTCAACATCACAGTCTATGTCTGAGATCATAAAAACAAACAGCAGTTCAGCTAATACCGTACCTTGTGGCATGCCAGATATTACCTAAGCTTCATCCGATTTCTCGTCATTTGCAACCACTTTCTGTTTTCTGTTTTGCAGGAATTCTTTTACCCATTTTCCTATCTTTCCCACAATATTATGCTTTCTCATTTTTTTCTCTAATATATTATGGTCCTACCTTGTCAAAGGCTTTTGCAAAATTTAGATAGATCACTTCTGTGTCTTTTTCATTTATCATATTTTTGTATATATTTTCATAGTGTGCTATCAGTTGGGTTTGTGTACTTTTTCCGGGCACAAAACCGTGTTGACCTATATTAAACAAATTATCTGTAACCAAATGATCCATTATTTTCTTTTTTATTACCCTCTTATACACTTTCATAATATGTGATGTTAGACTAACAGGTCTATAATTGCTTGCTTCTAGTCTTGATCCACTTTTGAAAATAGGGGTTATATAAGCTAATTTATGTTTAACATATATCTCGCTCATATCTACTCTTTGTCTAAGCAGTTTTTTTTTTTTAACAAAATCGCGGGAACTCCATCTGATCCGGCTGCTGATCCATTTTAAATTTCGTTTATAGCCTTGACAATATCTGCTAGAGAGTCATGGGGTCTTTTGACTGGCTAGACAGTACTACAGTGGATCCCTCTCTCTTGTTACGGTTCATTTTCCATTTGCCTACACACACACTGAATAGTCTGGCCTATTCTTTATATGTTTTCCTATGTTCTCATACACCTGACAACACAGATTACCAAACAGTTTTTTCTTCACTCAAGGGGTTACTGCACTGTAAATGTTCAGTGGCCACTTTCCTCTTGGTAAGGGTAGAAAAGACTCTTTAGCTATGGTAAGCAGTTCTTCTAGGAGAAGGAAACTCCAAAATCAAACCAGTGTTCTCTAGTCTTGGGTAGTGCCACAACCTCTGTACCATGGTCTTCCACTGTCTTGGGTGAGAGTTCTCTTGCTTGAGGGTACACTCGAGCACACTCTCATATCTTATTTATCTTCCTCTTGTTTTGTTAAAGTGTTTATAGTTCATATAAGAGATATTTATTGTTGTTACTAATCTTAAAAAATTTTATTTTCCTTTTTTCCTTTCCTCACTGAGCTATTTTCCCTGTTGAAGCCCCTGGGCTTGTAGCATCCTGCTATTTCAACTAGGGTTGTAGCTTAGCAAGTAATAATAATGATTATTATAATGTATGTATGTGTGAAACCAATGATATAATTATATCCTTCTCTCCATCGAAGTGACCTGTGTTCTCTAATCCCGTTCGAAGATAAATGAGGACATTGTCATTAAATCCATTTTGTCTCTTTGATTTAATTCTTAAATTTTTAAAGAGTTATATATTTCTCTTATCTAAATCTAGTTTTGTATCTCCAACTTGTATTAACAGAAGCAACTGTACAAGACGTATGCCAATCTTTCTATTCTCGACCACGGGTGGCCCTGTACCAGCACAAGCTCATGTATCCCAAGCAACCATTGCTACCAACAAGTTGTATAATAATCTACCATTTCTTGACCGCTCACTTCGGGAGAAGAGGCACTTAAAAGATAATTCACCGACTCCTGAATGTAAATGCACGGGCCACAACCCCACCGTTTAACTGATAAGATCTGCCCGTGAACTAATAGCAACGGACGGTTGCAAAGGCGGTGCCAGGAAGATTTTACGAACGCTGATAAGAGATCTCACGTTGGGCCTTTACCATCTCGAGGGAATTTATAAATTGCCGATTTATTTCAGATCTGCTTCGATTTGCAAGATATAGCAATTTTGTGAGTTGTTTGGTCCTTAGCAATGCATTAGGCATATTTTGACCGAATTGCAAGAGAAAAAGTATTTCTGGGGAAAACGTTTTTTTTTTTTTTTTTTTTTTTTTTTATTTTTTTTTTTTTTTTTTAATGCATGCAATGTTGCTATATTGCAGTAAAATAGCGATTTATTGTAACCCCACCCATAGATTCCACTGCATTTTTTCAATTTAAGATAAAAAATAATCTAAGAAATTTTCTTGCAAAATCGCTGTATTGCAAGCAAATTTACTCACGAACTTGTACTTGAAGGTGATCCAGAATTTGGACCTCAGTCCCTCTCCAAGACACATTTGAAGTTTGCAATTTTTTACCATGGTAAGGAACAGTTAAAATTAACCCCATAAATTTGACTAAGCATTAGAATTTTAACTTCGTCTTTCATTTTTCATGATTAGGTTTCATGGTATGTTTCCATTGTTGAGTGAGCTACATTCATCATAACTTTCAAATATAATTAGTTTCACTGGTTATTATTATTATTATTATTATATTTTATTATTATTATTATTATTATTATTATTATTATTAAAAAGTAAGAATAACAACGACGATAAAAAGAGAGGAAGATTAATAAGTCAATTTACGTTGACTTAAACATACTTAGAATAATATGAAATACACGATACATGAACTTATTTATTCTTATCATTACTAAGAAATTGAAATCGCAAGCTAATGTTATTACTTATGTAGTTTTATGCTGTTGCGATGAAAAGAATGAATATAAAAAAGAACTTGGGGGAAAAAAGAGTAAAACACGTTTTTTCGTCGCGCTAACTAAATTACGCTAAGGATGCCTTATATAAGCTATTGAATTTTAAGTAATCCAGAAGGTTATGCCTATACCTGATTGTTTTTTCTCTTAGTACAGTATTGTTGCTCACAGTTATCCAATGTATTATCCCTTGCCATTTTCATAAAAAAAAAGATTATTTGTTCTTCTGTAAATTTGTCTTGGCACCAAGTACTTTAATTTTCGCCATTTCCCAAATTCTTTATAGGCTTTTCCAAATCCCATGTATTTAAAGGCATTGCAAACCCCCCCCCCCCCCCCCAAAAAAAAAAAAAAAAAAAAAAAAAAAAAAACCGATCCTCTAAGAGAAAGCAAAACAAAAATATGAAGTTGGTATTTTATGAAAATATCAATTATCGATCGGTCACAATCTTCTGCCTATGCACCAAGGGCAGTTTATGATTACCTGTTGATTTAAGAAAACAATTTACCCAGATTCCTCAAAAAGAAAGAAGAGCAACTTTTGTGCCACAAAGAATCTGATTTTCAAGGGGGCAAGGTTTGTGATTCGGAAATCAATTGAGTCTTAAAAACGCATACGATAGCTACAGACGCTACCCTCCTTAGCATAATTGACCAGTCGGTGAATTTATGCCATCTCCGGGCTGTCACTTCTCCCCGCGTCCAACGCATGAAATTGGGATGTTTAGTTGAAAGTCGCTTCTCAAACACTCGAACAACCATTACACGATTGAGATAACCTCGCTGTCTTGTCGTCTCTTGACTGAGTGCTCTCGGGTGGATTGATTGATTAATTTGAAGTTCTCTGGCATCCTGACATCGGAGGTCATTGACACAAATATCGTTTATTATAAATAAAGATTAAAAGAATATTCGATTAAAACCAGAAAAGTGAATATGTTATAAAAGTTAAATAGCATTAAGAAGACCTGCTTCTGATATAAATTTTAAAATGCCACTAGCATTGTACGACACATCATGTCCAAGGATCTTGGCAAGGATGAACCTGCCATCTTCACCCCGAGCCTCAAACAGATATCTATTTCTTTCAGTGGTATAAGGGGGAGGTTGTTCTCAAGGTCCAGGGACGTACCCCTCGAGGGTAGGCAATCATTATGCGAAAAAGGGATTGCCGTTGCCCTCTCCTAATTTGTTGCCTAACTCGCAGTCGATTCGGTGAGGTCGAACAACCTTGCCTGCTCTTAGATAACCTTGTGACTTGTTGCCTCTTCTCCAGAGTTTAGGGATGCGAGTTGGCAGTTGATAGGTTGGTGCTTATGCATATATTAAATTGTTTGTTTGTTCATTTATTGTACTTATGGGTTTTTTTATTCGTCTGGTTATATCCCAGCTCTGTTTTTATAGTCCCTTTTCCACATGAGGGCAATTTCTTCTGCAGACCTCTCTAAATGATATCCTTTTTATTATTATTATTATTATTATTATTATTATTATACTTATTATTACTTACTAAGCTACAACCCCTAGTTGGAAAAGCAGTATGCTATAAGCCCAGGGGCTCCAACAAGGAAAATAGCTCAGTGCGGAAAGGAAAAAAGGAAAATAAAATATTCTAAGAAGGGTAACAACAATAAATATCTCCTATATAAACTATAAAAACTTTAACAAAACAAGAGGAAGAGAAATAGATAGAGTGTGCTCGAGTGTACCTTCAAGCAAGAGAACTCTAACCCAAGACAGTGAAAGGCCATGGTACAGAGGCTATGGCACTACCCAAGACTAGAGAACAGTGGTTTGATTTTGGAGTGTCCTTCTCCTAGAAGAGCTGCTTACCATAGCTAAAGAGTCCTCTTCTACCCTTACCAAGAGGAAAGTGGCACTGAAAAATTACAGTGCAGTAACCCCCTTGGGTGATGAAGAATTGTTTGGCTCTTTAATTAAATTGTGCGCACTACTACTACTACTACTACTACAATCTGGAGGCTATACTAATATCTTTTTCAGCATAGAATTTTTATTTTCTATACGAAAACTAAAGTTTTATTTTTATTAAGAACCAGCGGATATGATTTTTATATACATCTTAATGATCGTTTAATTTATATGGCTTTTCATTAAACGTCATAAACTTACAAAATGGTATTAAACACTTCCATGTAGAAAAACGTTTATGGTTTTCAACCATTTATAAAAATAACGTTCGCTCTGAGGATGACCGCAGAGGGTCGGTAATAATTACGCGTCATTAC
>NC_090762.1:33179064-33180998 GCF_036898095.1 Palaemon carinicauda
CAAGTTAAACTACAAGATGCCTCACACAGGAAGGATTGGCAAACTAGGGCATCATTTGGCTTTGTGGCAACAAGGCTCTTGTTCTCTAAAGTATTCAACATCCTTCAATTAGGGATATCATAGGATCCATTCCAATGAGGATTTTCTTTGCTAGGATTAGGAGTCAAGTTAAACTACAGGATGTCTCACACAGGAAGGATTGGCAAACAAGGGCATCATTTGGTTTTGTGGCAACACGGCGCTTGTTCTCTAAAGTATTCAACATCCTTCAATCAATGATATCATAGGATCCATTCCTATGAGGATTATCTTTGCTAGGATTAGGATTTAAGTATTTTTTGTGTCGACTGCTATCATAGCTTTGGTTTTAATTATTCTACTCTTCTAAAATTGTGCCCATTTTTAATGATGTATATATCTCAATTTAGTGAGTCGATATATTGGCTATATATATATAATATATATATATATATATATATATATATATAATATATATAGAGAGAGAGAGAGAGAGAGAGAGAGAGAGGAGAGAGAGAGAGAGAGAGAGAGAGAGAGAGAGAGAGAGAGAGAGAGAGAGAGAGAGAGAGAGAGTTATTTACTGTAATTTATCTCAAGAAAACTTCTAACTATTCATACTAATATTTGAGCTTCTGTGTAATGATAAATCAAGTGTTGAAATCGTATTATATCATATTTGGTGCCTAGATTATGATTAGATCTAGAAGGGTATATATTTAAAATCAAAATAAGAACAGGTGCAAAGAGGAATAAATAGGGATTGAAGGTCAAAGCTCTTGTCGGAAAACCTGAAAAGAAATGTGCAATGAAAAAATTAATTTTATGCGGAACTCCGCCGACAAATATCGATTTTTTTGCGGTAACCCACGGGTAGCTATTAACGCTGGAAATCGGTTCAATAGCTGTTATTAGTGGTGAATGAGAGAAAAAAATAGCGAAAAAAGTCGTGATATTGAATGCCTTGGTGGTCAAGACACTTCACATAAAAAAAGAAGGAAAAAACATGGTAATATTTTACCATATAATGTTATTTAGTTATTTTCTCCTCTCCTTTTAAATGATTCGTATAAATGTAATAAGACTGTAATCACAAAGTAATGTCACCAAGTTTCTTACAATACAAGACAGTGTGACGTGGTTAGGTTTTTTATTTTTGTAAGAAAAATTGCGACACTTATGAATGATAATGGTAAAGGATTTGACACAATGTATTTTTCACTCTCCAGTTTTCTCTCTGTGACAATAACCTCTAATACTCTTCCATGTATTTATTCCTTTATCGATATCTTTTACAGCTATTACATAAAGATAAATTATTGTAATTCTTGCGTGACTGATTATTTTATTTTTCATTTTAGCCCGTAATAAAGTATGGGAATTTGAAACAGATGTGTATATACATACATACATACATTCATTCATATATATATATATATATATATATATATATATATATATATATATATATATATATATATATATATATATATATTTATATAGATATATATCATCATACTCACCATCATCATCATCTCCTCCTACGCCTATTGACGCAAAGAGCCTCAGTTAGATTTCGCCAGTCGTCTCTGTCTTGAGCTTTTAATTCAGTACTTCTCCATTCATCATCTCCTACTTCGTGCTTTATAGTCCTAAGCCATGCAGGCCTGGATCTTCCAATTTTTCTAGTGCCTTGTGGAGCCCAGTTAAACGTTTGGTGAACTAATCTCTCTTGAGGGTGTGAAGAGCATGCACAAACCATCTCTATCTACCCCTCATCATGATCTCATCCACATATGGTACTCAAGTAATCTCTCTTATAGTTTCATTTCTAATCCTCTCCTGCCATTTAACTCCCAATAACCTTCTGAGGGCTGTATTCTCAAATCTACTAAATCTATTGGATATTGTTTCATTGT
>NC_090762.1:33181498-33183998 GCF_036898095.1 Palaemon carinicauda
GGCTCTGTTCGATGATATCGCACTTTTGAAACAAATTGCCGCTACAATTACCTAGCAAATTGAAGGGAATGTCCTTGAGGATGTGATTATTATCTTATCTGGTAATCTCCGATGAGCATCACTTAAAAGCTAATCGCGTTGAGAGAACACCAAGAAGAAAATTGCAAACGGAGATGAATGGTGGTCCGAATGTTTTTTTCCTGGGAAATTCCACGACTGGAAGATTAAAAAGTGAAGCAGAGATTGTTTTCAGCGTGAAAAATGGAAGAGGGAAATAAATTGCAAATTTCATGGGGCGTTGGGTTTAGTCCGTTTTTTGGTGCGAACGTTAAAAAAACGCATACAGATGCATAAGTACCTTCAGGGGAGAGCATGTCTTATTCAAATTAGATTTGATGCCAGTAAGGACCTATTACGAATGCATTTTTCTTCTCTTACTCATCAAGGTAAAGGAATAATGTAGGTCTTTTCCTCATCACTAAAGTATGTGATGTCGATCCCTACACTCTCCTTCCTCTTTGTATTGTACTCCCCCTCCTGCTTCTCATTGTTTTTTATTTCCATAAAAAGAAAAGAAATTCCTGTATCATGAATTTGCAGAAGTGTTTTAATAAGTCTTCGAAAATAGAATGAAAAGAAACAATAACATTAGCAAGTTGAACAAAAATTAGACGTGGATGTTTTGGGGTAATTAGTACAAAGTCTGAAATTATATGCATAATATGAATTGTCGAAAACCATGATCTCGCTTTAAGCCACCAGAAATTATATATAGAATCTGTGAAAAGTCGAAATTTGCGGTACCTGGTACCAAGAAAAAATAATAGAAAAACCAAAAAAAAAAAAAAAAAAAAAAAATCTCAAAGTATGTTCAATGTTTGTAACTTTTGCTGGCAATATTTTCTAATAATATTCCACAAATAACAGGAGTTCAATTTATATCAGTAATTGAAAGATTTGATTGTATGAGAACAAGTTAAAATAAAGATGGTGCTTCTTTATCAACAATTAATTTTTAAAGGACATCACAAGACTCGACTAACAACATTTTAGTTTCCGATGAGAGGAAACTTTTTTTTTCTTTTTATTCTTTATTAGTATTATTTGGATATTAAAAAAAGCTTGAAATCGAATTTTCAGCTCCTGACTAAATTTGTTTTCCAAATATATTTTACTGTGAAAGCAGAACTACGGAAGCAAGTAAAATCTAATCCCATAGGGACCTGGTTGATTCATTGATCTTTTACTTAACATTAAATTACTAAATCTGAAAGAATGGTAATTGTAAATGGGGATTGGACGGAAACACTGGTTATATGTCAAGACTTTCTTGATAGCTCGCACATGAATCTGAATCCGTTTTTGTTATCAGTTGGTAGCGTACAGAAAACCAAAATGGAAAATGAGAAATGAAACTTGTTCATGCAATTAGAAATAGATTTTTATGTAGAAGATAACCAAGTTACGCATTAAAAATATGGCATTAAAGTAAATTAAGATTAAACATTGGGAAATTAATAGTATTATAAGATATTAAGCTCAGATTCAATATAATAACTAGGTATTATATCAAGTTTAAGAAGTAAAGTGTATTAGGTTTAAAGGAAAAGGATAACCTGATGAATTGGACTTTTCACAGTAAGGGAGGAGGCGTCGGCTCCCAAGAAAATCGGGTTAGAATTCAGTCCAGATCCAAATTAATATTTAGATTATGACCAATGTTTATAGATGTTTAGTAATGTTTAAGTAGATAGTAATTGACCAATGAAAGATAAGACAAACAAACCCTAAGTTAGCAAGCATGATTTTAGGGATTCCTTGAGCACGTTGACACTCGGTAATATTTCGAATGTTCTATATACACAAATGATTTCTCTATAATTCCGAAGGTTGAAATTAAGATGGTCAGAAAAACTCGAGTGGCAATTTCTTTACTTTCCCCTGTATAATTTTTCCTTTTTTTCCAGTTGACTATTTACAGGATAATAGCTCTGCAAAACCATGACTTTCGCTCTTCTAGCATATCACGTCTTTTCCCTTTTTATCCCATTTTTCTTCGTTCCTTTTTTAAGGGCCTCTTCCTTGTCTTTCTCCTCCCCTCTCCCACACCTCCTTTACCCAAGAATCACTAAGGGCCCTGCTCCTTAGACGTCCCACTCCCGAGGAAACTCCGACGGTCTGCCAGAAGGCACGATCTACATATATAAGAAGGCACCGGAAGTCGTGTTTATCGCGGGTGGCTGGTAATGGCAGAGCGCGGTGGTCTTGCCAGTAATTATATCAGAGCAGAGTAAAACTGGCCGGATATGGGAGTTAGAGGCCGTTCTCGTAATGAACCAGCTCGTTCTCACGTGGAACTTTTATTTATTAGAGATATTAAGCAAGTTTACGTTGTTCTTCCGCAGACGGTTCGTGAAATAGACGGTGTGTTTAGTATAAGTGGTTGAATCCGTTGGTTGTTATTTTTGTCGTTGATGAAAGTTGGGGACTTTTTAAATAA
>NC_090762.1:33191498-33193998 GCF_036898095.1 Palaemon carinicauda
AGTACAATTTAGTGTTGCAACTTGAAGAAACAGTTTATGAATATTTTTGTTTTTTAACAATCTAACATCTCTGCAAAAATTATGGGAAAAAAAAATATTTTCAATTATTACTTCTCTTGTTTGAAGAACCAGAAAACAGTATATTTTTTTCTAAAGTAACAATATAACCTCAGTTTGTCTTCTAGCTAAAGTTCCCAAGACAAGGAACTTTAATGGTGTGTCTCTATTGCTCTATACCAAAGAAAGTTGACCTTCCCATGACTTTGAACAAACTTCACAGAGCCTCTTGTTTTTGTTTGCTGTTATATTCCCCTGACAACGTTTTGTCAAAACAGACATTCCTTTACGCGTCTGTATATATATTATACATTTAAAAACTGTAAAGTCTAGATATTCATTCTTTACATTCCTTTTAAGATATATTTTATTTGTGATACACTCGCTTGCTGATAAATGACTTATTTAGTTAGTTGTTTATACAAAAATGGGTAATATATATATATAAATATATATATATATATATATATATATATATATATATATATATATATATATACATATATATATATATATATATATATATATATATATATATATATATATATATACATATATATATATATATATATATATATATATATATATATATATATATATATAAATTAGATATTTTTTAATGAAATGTTCAGGTTATTTATAATCACTTATTTCCTTGCCCTGATAATTACTTTTTAAAGAAATATTACTTTGTTAAACAAGTTGAAAGCTAATAGACATAAGGAAAAGTAAACCGGACTGAAATTCCTATGTTTAGGCAAAGAAGCAGAGAATATAAGAAATCATTTTTTATCTCCGTCAACCTGTCAACTTGATAATGGCACATCTTTCATATATTTGCATATTGCCATAGTAGACTGAGAGCTATTTGGAATTTCTCTTTCCAAAATAATTCATATTATAGATTTATATGACTTCCAGGAAAAACAGACGCTATTGTTGTCGATTATATATTATTTTCTTCAATTGGTGAATATATTACGAAAGAATGTCTTGAAGAATGTTCTGACCGGTCTTATGATTAGTAAGGGAAAGGGGACTTAGTGTTGAATTAATATATCTCTTGGTTTGGAATGTAAATATGACATATTATTCATTGACCTTAAGTAACCAGTTATCTTATATGAGAAAAATAATCAATGCTTCGTTTCGTACTTTAAGACCATTATGCATTGAAAATTATATGATTTTTTGTTCATAGAATATCATTAATAACATTTGGCAGTTTTATTGAACATGTTCGCACATACGAAACATAGGCTACATTATATCGATCTATCTATCTGTATAAATCCATATATATATATATATATATATATATATATATATATATATATATATATATATATATATATATATATATATATATATATATATATATATATATATATATATATATATATATATATATATATTTAATGTATATGTATATATATATATATATATATATATATATATATATATATATATGTATGTATGTATATATACATATTTTTGTGAGTGTTTATTGGTGTTATTAATTATGGGTGTGTTTAATTCATAAAGTAAAGTGTGCTTGAACCTATTCAATACATTTCTTTGAGTGTTTGTTAATCCATACGTAGTTAAGGTTTCTATAATGATTAAAATGAACTAATCCAGAGATTTATAAAAGAGCTCATAATTGTTTCTTCTAGAAGGGTATGGGACAAGGATCCCAGAAAAGAGCTGATAAATGGAAGGTTTTATTGTATCTCTTAAAAGCAGGGTTTCTACTAGTTTCTCAACTTGGGGTACATTTTTACTCCTCAGGGGCTACATTGGATCTGAGAGAGTAGCCAGTACTGAGCAATACATGAGGTAATCTGCAATGAAATTAAATTATAACATTATATCACAACAGCAATTCCATTGTTTCTTTAGTTCAGCTTCGATTTGGGGGCTACAAAGGAATCTATAAATGTAAATACATTATATGTAAGATAAAGAGAATTATTCATGTAAATATACGATGAGGTATATATGTTATGAATTGCAAGATTGTAAATGTGTATTTCATAATAAAAAAAAATATATGACCAAGGGGTACAGAAGAACAAAATGTTTGGGAACCCTAGGTCTAGGAGGGCCTCCCGCTCTAGGCTTAAAAGGCGTGTTTATAAAAAACAATATTTTGAAAACATGAAACCCAGAATTACATTTAATCGTTGAGAATAAATGATTGACCATAGAATCACGAATTGGTCTCATAAAAATTGATGGAAAACTTAGATTATAAAGATCCCTTTTTTTGACTACTGTATTTAGCCCTCTATCCTTTGGCATTGTACCTATTGACAAAATTAGAAATTAAGTTTTCATATCCCGAAAACAAAAAAAAATTGCCAATTATAAGTGTCTTCAATTTCTCTTGCTCCCGAAAACACGATTATTTTTTTATCTTAAGTGTTATAATTTGGGATTT
>NC_090762.1:33203998-33218386 GCF_036898095.1 Palaemon carinicauda
TATTAAGCGTCTCTCTCTGACTAAAGTAGCAAAAACATGGGAAGTTTCTCTCTCTCTCTCTCTCTCTCTCTCTCTCTCTCTCTCTCTCTCTCTCTCTCTCTCTCTCTCTCTCATTAGAAAGAATCCTACTAGTAACATTTTGATGACATCATTGCTCATAAAGAAACAAATAAATTGGACAATCAAGTTGAATTATTCAATGTGTCTAATATTTCAAGTTTTGTATCCAGACCAAGTAAATATAAAGCCTTGTTGATATATATATGAGTGAGGTTCTTTTTAAATGCCCTTCTGGTTCTAATACCTTTATAGAAAAAAATGCGTGTAATGATTTCACACTTACACACTACACCCACATGCATTCATATATGTATATATATATATATATATATATATATATATATATATATATATATATATATATATATATATATATATATATATATACATATACATATATATACTGTGTATATATATATATATATATATATATATATATATATATATATATATATATTGATATTTATATATTTATGTGTACTATTTTACTATTTTAAAAGAGACAGCATCCTTAAGAACAGAAAACCATTTCTTGTCACTGTAACTTAGATCTTTTAAACTGTAAAGAAACTTAGTAAGGAAACTTCATATAAAAAAAAAAATGAGCTGCCTGCTATTCTCGATGAAAAAAACTTTCATCGTATAATGAAATATAGCGTGATTGATTGCTTGATAGATGGCTATACAATCTCATAGTTATATTTGTCCCGAGGTATCGGCGGCCGGGTAGTAGCGTCCTCGCCTGGTGATTGCCAGACTGGGGTTCGAGTCCCGCTCAATCTTGTTAGTTTCTTTTGGTCGCTGCAACTTCACCATCTTTGTGAGATAAGAATGGGGTTTTGGGGGGAGACTAGAGGTCTATCTGCTGAATCATCAGCAGCCATTGCCTGGGTCTCCTTGGTCTTAGCTTGGGTGGAGAGTGGGCCTAGGTGCTGATCATATGTATATATGGTCAGTCTCTAGGGCATTTTCCTGCTGGATAGGACAATGTCACTGCTGCTTGCCTCTGCCATTCATGAGTGGCCTTTAAACTTTTAAAATGTTTTTTGTAGCCTACTGGAAACGCCTCTGCCTTACAATCCGTTGGATGGACGTTCGAGACCCGCTCAAGCCCGAAAGTTTCTAGTAGCGTCTGCAAGCTCACTGTCCTTGTGAACTTTGGAAGGGGTATATAAGGGGTTGTCTATAGGGGTACCTGCTGAGTTATCAGCAGCCATTTCCTAGCCCTCTCTGGTCCTAGCTTGGGTGGAGAGGGCCTTGAGCCCTGATAATCGTAGGAGTGTACTGTATATGATCAGTCTCTAGGGCATTGTTCTTTACCTTGTCTCTGCCACTCTTGAGCGACCTTTAAAGGAGATCAGACTCTGGAAGGGGATATTAAGCAATAAAAAGGAGTGTTGGACTTTGAGATGCCAGAAATCATTATGGCAATATTATTCACTAGTTAATGCTTTCACGGCTATTGATAATTACAGTTTTATTTTATATATATATATATATATATATATATATATATATATATATATATATATATATATATATATATATCCAAGTTAAGGAAGCAGTGGTGCGAGATATGTGTTCAATCAGGTTTCGGGTATCGTTTATTTGCATTAGTATAATTCTCATTGATTTATGAAATATATTTATCAAATCACTTAATTAATTTTTTTTTCACAAATTTTTGGGCAGAGAAGTTTTATTGCACTAGTTTATTTATTTTTAACATGATTATTCCAGTTGTTTTGTCAACCTTTATGTTTTATTGGGAAATACGCACAAAGTAATTGTCTTAAGGAATACAACGAATTGTAAAATTCATGGATATTTATGAAAATTGTGATGTAAAAAATCCTCTCCAGATTCCATCGTGATATCTTAATGTATAGAAAGAACGGAATGATGTCACGAAAAAATAATCTTTGATGATTAATTTGTTCAGGTAACATAATTAATTATTGTTATGGACGATTTTGATCAAACATGAGAGTCACAGTGACGTCAAATTCAGTGGAAAAATTACTTTTCAATGTAAGTTAAAGGAAGATAGCTATATTGGTAACACTTTCTTTGTTGAATGCAGTTATGTTCATTGGAAATGACGCAAAGAGAAAAAAAACGTTTCTTATATATATATGTGTGTGTGTGTGTGTATATATATATATATATATATATATATATATATATATATATATATATATATATATATATATATATATATATATATATATATATATTCTTTTTTTTGAGATTCAAGTGTTCCTTCATAGCGATTCCGAAGCTCAGATATACTGTATAGTAATTATAGAGAAATTTTAAAATCCTTCTATCACCATTATCTTACAATTATTTTACACAATTAAGGAAAAAATATTCCTAATTTTAGCCCAGAAAATCAACTCTTATGCAAACATTTAACAGAACCCTCCTTCATTTAGCATTAAATATGTAAATTATGACCTAAACTCCTCTTTTTTGCCTTTGGGCCACATTGGAAAGAAAAGCTCATTTACATATACTATCATGTACTGGTAGAAACAGGCACCTCGTAGATTCCTTCTGCAGAGGCGATCTTATCCTCCTTTACAACCTCATTGAGCTGTAGCCAATAGCAATTAGGCGACTTATATTCCTTTTGCCTTTCTCAATTATAGTCCTCACAGTCCTATAACTGGTCTCAAGGCTTCTGTTATGCCGTGGTTTCAGGGTAAAACATTTAAAATTGTAGCGGTCGCGAAGCTTTTTCGATCGGCTCATTAACTTGACAGGCGACACTGATTCTGAATCCTGTCAGTACACGTCGAAAGACGATGATTTAGGGTTCTTGCGGTACTCGCTGAAGGTTGTTTTGGGGTTCTTGAAGAAGTTTTTTCATAGCGCTAGACTGAGGGTAGACTGAAAAATTAACTGCTAATGTTTATTACCGTCATCTACTGGCTGTGACATTACAAACACTTAGCTTGGGGTCAAATCCCTGGCTGCAGTTGGAAAGCGGCAGCTGACGGTCTGTATTTAATGGTGTGCTGCAGTGTTCATCTTCAGGTGTTATTTGTTGACAATCTGAACATTTTTTTATATTTATGTGAGGAGTCATTTTCTTCTGTCTTGTTCTTGTTCTTCCAAGGGCCCTCTAATCGGAGGAAGCACATGTAAAGTATTTACACTTAAGAATACGCTCTATGTTTGCTAATTATTATCCGGCTTTGGACAGAGGACTGTCGGCTTTTCTTCGCCTGGCCAGTCAACAACTCCCACTGAGAAAACCACATTTTGAAGGTTGTAGACCTTGATTGTCTGTTACCGATAGGGAAACAAAGTGCTAATCAATGCAGTAAACTGGATCAAGGCAACCGCCGCTCATTATATTAATAACTGGTTACACAATGCAGCCTGCTGATAATTACATTGACTTTGACACATGCAACTAACTCAATTTAAAAAAAGAAAGGCTAACTTGTTAAACTATTCAATAGTTTAATGGGTTATTGCTAATGGAAATGCACACATGAATATTCGATGCATTGGAGGTTGATTGTTGGATGCTAATGAAATAATACGAACAATTGCTTATTAAGTGGATCAGTCTCGCATATTGCTTTATGCGAAATGTGATTTAGTTTTATTACTTCTCATCCTTGACGTAGTTTCTTCTTTATGCAAATTAAGGGGCTGCGCTGATTTAAGACATCAATTAACTGGAAGACTCTTTCCTGTATATGCGTTAATTTGATAGCGTTTTAGAGTTCCTTTAGGAGGCGGACTTAATCAAATTTATGTAAGGTTAGTAATGAGAATAACATCAGCTGCAAATGTGATGATGAGAACACTACAGAATTTTTGCCTACTGTAACATTGTATTTGGCAAAATTGTTTACTTCTACACTATAGTGAACATTATTTACCTCTGCTGTTTGGCAAACACTGTTCACTTTTGCAATTTGGTAAAAGTCTTTACTTTTTCGATTTTGCAACCTCGGTTTATTTCGGCTATTTTGTAATAACTATTTACAGTACTCTTTAGTAAATACTAATAGTCTTTAGTTTAAGAAGCACTACTTATTTTTGCTATTTGGCAAACACTATCCCCTTGTTTATTGATAAGCATTTTAGTTTTTGCTATTTTGGAAACAATATTTACTTCTGCTATTCGGTATTCACTAATTACAAATATTATTTGACAAACAAAATTTACTTTTGTAATCTAATAGATAATATTTACTTCTGCTATTCGGTATTCACTAATTACAAATATTATTTGACAAACAAAATTTACTTCTGTAATCTAATAAATACTATTCCCTTTGCTATTTGGTAAAAATGGCTGTGTCCGTTTGCCTGTTTGCCTAACTCTACACACTGATGCCCAAACACTTCCGAAATCATAACATCTTTGCAGATAGCGACGTCCTAAGGAATTTTTCCTTTCTCTCTCGTGCATTTTATTCCCTGTCACGTCTCGGAACACCCGACGCAATAGGCTTAATTATGTCCAGTCACGTGTAAGTGTTATCTTCCACTCTATCCGTTTGTATATTCTGTTGCGTTTGCATCTTGCACGTTTACTTGCAAACAATGATATGGTTATTCTTCGCTGGATTATGTATTTTGAGCGATGAATGCACACCGCCTTGAGAAATATATTAGCGTCGGAGCTATATATCACAAAATTTTCGTAACAGCTGTGAGATTATTGACTCGACATTAGTATCATCTTAGATCGTTCTTCATAACGAAAGGTGGTTCACGAGAATTGAGGGGATTTGAGGATTAATTTGGAATGTTTGTTTAACAATAAAATGAACATGAAAATTTTGTATGTTGTCTTACAACCTTGATTTTTGTTGAATTTTTCATTATTCATTTGTAGGAGTATCAAAAACCATCACCTTCATTATGAAAAGAGAATTTAGGGATAAACACAGAATTTAGAGAATTGCAAAAACAATACTAATGTATTAAAATTATCATTGTCATATCCTTTCAAAATTGATTTTCGTGTAATTTTAGTCAGTATTAGAACGCAGATTCAAACAATAACGAAGTCAATGCTTGGTAATAATATAAGAATGGTTATGAAGGAGGAAAATTACGAAACGCTTATTTTTCAAATATAACTAATAACTGATCTACAAAATGTACTTACTTTATTAATCAAAGGAAAATGTAAACGTCCGCAAAAATAAGGATGATATGCGAGATCATTCTTTTGAGGAACGTACTAAGGTAGTGAGAGATTTATGTGATGGAGAAATATTAGTATTGTGAATAAAATCAAAGAAACTGTCTATAATGCTTTAATTATTAATCATTTATATATCAGTAAAGTGAAATTAACCATGATAAGATAGTTATATAAAGATTAAGTAAGATGATGGAGGTAGGCTTTGCTGCAAAGAAATGAGTTGGGATGAGCAAAAAAGAAGTAAAAATTTAATTTCCTCTCCTTCGAAATAATGCGATTTGAAAGTTAGGTTTTTTCATTACCTTTGAGGTTGGATGACTTGGGTAAAAATAGTGTTTTTTATCAGATACAGGAAACTATAAAGATTTAATATTTATTCCGTCGTGGCTATGAGACTGGAAATAATTTAATGTTTCCTTTCCATCGAGACGAGTAAATGGAAGAAAAACGTAGAATAGCCTTTCTATCGAGAGCATCCTTGTTATAGGTTGGTTTGGCTTTGTATGATGAGCAGTGGGATCTCCAGATATGTGAATCTTCGTATGTGTATTCAGTTAGGAATGATCCGTATTTGGATGTAAATGTTTAAAAAAGAACCCTTTGTTATAACTGCTCGAATTAGCGTCTATGTAGATTTTAAGCAGTGGTTGACTAAAACGAAATAGTTCTGGGTCTTTAGGATAATAATAAGTATTGAACGCCAATGCACTAGAAGAAGTAATGCTATCAGCGTATGTTCGGTTACTTTCATGATTTTGTCTATACTTTTTAAGAAATGATATGGATATATTTCAGACAACGCTTTTAAATACTTTGGAATCGTTGCTAAAAAAGAATTTTTTTAGACTACTCTTCGGAATATTTTGGAATCGTTGCTAAAATGGTTAGTGGAATTTTGCTGAAAAATAATAATATTATTATTATTAGATTAGCGCCATTCATATAAGTTAGAATTGAAAATGGAATTTTGCTGAATATTATTATTATTATTATTATTATTATTATTATTATTATTATTATTATTATTATTATTATTATTATTAGAAGCTATTTGGAAAAGCAAGATGCCATAAGCCAAACGGCCTCAATAGGGAAATATAGCCCAGCACAGAATATTGCAGAAAGATGGTAAAAAAAAAAGAAAGGAAAAAAAAAAAACCAGCGATTAACTCGCTCGTGATGACGCAATGGAAGAGTTTGAGTCACTTCATGAGTAATATGAATTTACTGCAATGCTGGAGAAGCCATGACAGTTTGCCCAGCGTTACCATTTAGATAGTGTGCTTAAAGCTCATAAAAACCAAGGCAATATTATCTCGGCCATCTCTACATGTGAAAATAAATTCTTATGGAAAACAAAACACTGCATTGCTTAGAAAGCAGCCATCCAGAAAAGGTTTTAAAAGTACTAGAAAGTACTATATTGTCTAAATATTACATGGTCATTAGCTACATCTAGAAATAGCTTCTTAAATAACAAAGAGGTTAATGTTTTTTATAAGTAGAGTCGCCTAGCAATATCTTTGAAACATTTTAAAATTTCAAATCGTCTTAAAAGGGTGACAAGCTCCTCTTACGAGTATCGTCTTGCATATGTTGTTGTTTATCATGATTAGAGGTGAAACCATGGAATTATCTCTATTTTACTGATTTGAGCCTCGAATCATTTATAAATGTCAAGAGAAACATTTAATAAAACAAACCCAAAAATGTCCGAATTCCCATATTTAGCTCAATCGCGGTTTTTTCAAAACACGCTCATTTTCACAAAATGATGGGAATATCCACTGGTAAGTTATTTTGTCTAAAGAAATAAATCATAATCATGTGGGCTACCAGGAATTTATATTAGTGTATTAAACTGCTCTACTGGGGCTGGATTGACAGAGGGGGGCGGGGTGTTGGCTGTAGGGTTTTCTGAGTCCCTGATGTAACATCAGCTCACGGCTGATTTATTATTGCTAGTCCTGACCAATACGAGACAGGTGCTCTTTTCGTCAGCGTTATTCAGTACATGTGTATTGTAAAGTCCTAGGAGGTGGCCCGTTGATGTACCCCATCACCTAATTAACATTCGGATGCGACTAACTGCGGCTCTGCGAGACATATCGTAAATCATCTGATTGACAGATGTTATTGTAGAACATGATGAGGTGGATGATGGGTTGAAAGGTTAGCAGAGAGCTAGATCTCTCTCTCTCTCTCTCTCTCTCTCTCTCTCTCTCTCTCTCTCTCTCTCTCTCTCTCTCTCTCTCGGTGGTTTTCTGAGTCTCTGATATATCATCAGCTCAACGTTGATTTATTGCTAGTCCTTATGGGCGCCTTCCTAAAAAATGACATTGGCTCTGTACAACTAAACATCATATTAGGTACCTAGTTGTTAGCCGACCGTTGTGGGCTGGAGAGAGAGAGAGAGAGAGAGAGAGAGAGAGAGAGAGAGAGGAGAGAGAGAGAGAGAGAGAGAGAGAGAGAGAGAGAGAGAGAGAGAATCGTAATGCTTGTTACTGTTCTTTGATATTTTATTTTGATTATTTATTACTTCTCTTGTAGCTTATTTCTTTCCTTATCTCCTTTCCTCACAAGGCTATTTTTCCTTATTGGAGCCCTTGAGCGTCTAGAATCTTACTTTTCTAACGAGGGGTATAGCTTGGATGGTAATAATAATAATAATAATAATAATAATAATAATAATAATGATGATAAATATGTTATTAATAATAATGATTGATAATAATAATAATAATAATAATAATAATAATAATAATAATAATTAATCATTAATAATTAGTAATTAATAATTAATAATAACAACCTGACAATTGAAGAGTCCGTTACCCACATAAGGTGGGGCAGTCCTAACGAACCTTTGACCTTAAAGCAAGACTCATATGAATAGGTATAGGATTGGGCATCTAGCCATATATAAAGCGTATCTAATACTTGTTATATTAAAACGCTCGGCTGTTCTCTTGAACTGCAAGTTATTCAACAAGTTTGAATTTATTGAAATTGTTTCTTAGATGTTTTCCTTACGTTCAGATATTTCCTTGACCCCTGTTTTAATCTTAGAATGATTATTTTTATATCAAGAGTTATTTTTATTTTCATGGCTAGATTTTACAGTATAGATGTGTTGACGTAAAAATCATATTAAATTCCATTTTAATCAAAATGGATTAAACTCATCACGTAAGAAAGAATATCTATGAATGCGCAAAAATATGTATCATAGATTGTTAGTGTAAAAAAAAAATCCTAATGATGATAGTGATGATGAGGATATCAACATTATTATAGTCATATTACGAAGAGATGTAAATTTCATGAATATATGATGAATTTCATAGTACAGTTGTAGCGAGAAGTTATGACAAATTCTTTGGGCACTGTATGTTTGGTTAGATAAGTTATAGCTCTGATTGTAAGGTGGAATATTTTATAATTTTAAAGCATTTTTTATAAAATCCGGCTAGCAACGATGTGTATACGGAACTTAATGCATCAGAGTTCAAAGCATAAGTAGCCTGAATAGAATTTAGCGATAATTTTTCCTATACGTTGTAATGCGAGTATCTTTCTTATTGCACCCATCTAGCGTAAACATCTACTAATTACAAATGGATAAAATTCTCCTATCATTGGTTCCTTGTTTTCCATCCCCAAATCAGTTGCTTGATATGAGGGAAGATATAGCCCCTCTAAAATGCATCAACTATATGTTCAAGTCTCATACGTTAGGCTGGGCTACAGAACAAAACAAAAACAGAAGTGTAGACAGTCATTGTTTATGTTTAATTTATTACTGTTCGTATTTAATGAAATTCAGTTTAATAAAACTATCAAGGGAAAAATTGCGGAGAAATTTATAAATTGCGTTCCATTATTACAACCATTTAGCTATAAATCCAAGCAAAACAGCAAACAGGTTTATTATTATTATTATTATTATTATTATTATTATTATTATTATTATTATTATTGTTGTTGTTGTTGTTGTTGTTGTTGTTGTTGTTGTTGTTGTTGTTATAGACTCTAGAACCTTAGTTTGAAAAGCGGGATACTAAAGTCCAAGGGCTTTAACAGGGAAAGCTGTGCGGAATGTAAGTAGAAAAAATAATAAATAAATTGTTTATACGAGTAACAGAAAAAATAAATACAAATTGATAAAGTATATTATGATTAGCATCATCGTAAAATTGATTAATTTTATGTAGATTATGAAAAGAGGCTTTTGTCGACCTTTTTCGAAAGAAAAGCATGTGCAACAAGTCTTAACTTCTTAAGTTACACCGATTCAACCGCCAGATGAGGAAGACCATACCACAATCTGGTCCCACCTGGAACAGAAAGTTATAGAATACTTTGTAGTATGGAACCTTTTATGGAAAAGGCATGAATGTTAGAATGAACTACATATTTAGTACTGCGTTCAGGATGGTACAGTCTTTGAAGCTGCGAATGTAAAGGATGGCCAGAAATGTAAGAAATCCCTTAATATGCACAAAAATTACTGAACTACGGTCCCAGACATTGATATCAAGATCACGGATAAGGATTGTAATATACTGCAAGAAGACCAGGTTGGAGATCAATACTCTAAACATGGTAGAATAAAAGAATTAAAAAATTTCTTCAGCACACATTGATCACCAAAAATCTTAAAAAATTCTTAATTGGCCAATTTTTTTTGTGCAATGGAAGAAGACAGACCGGATGTGTTTCTCAAAGTTAAATTTGCAATCAAGAATCACACCTATGATTTTAGATGAGTTGTATATAGTTGAAGAGACATCTTCAATGCGAAGATACGGATGTTGAGGAGTCACTGTCTTCGACTTTCTTACAGCCATTCTGTATTTTGAGTTTTGTAAGGGTTCAACTTTATGTCTCATAATTTGCACCATGCACTAATCTTAGCTAATTCTCTATAAAAGGATTCAGCAACCACATGTATGCATTCAGGAGATGGAATTAATGTGAAATAAAAGCATCTACATCAATGAGCTTGTTTTCTAGGCATATCGTGCTTATATAGTATGGAAACTAATGGTTCGAGAGCTCCACCCTGAGGAACACCAGGTAATACAATTCTATAGTTGCTATGGTGCCCATCAACTACTGCATGCACCCATTTCTTAAAATTTCAATAATGATGCTAAGGAAAGACCCAACGACTCCCCTCGGTTTAAGTTTGAAAACAAGGGCCTCATAATTAATACGGTCAAAGTCAACATTAGATAAAGACCTGTCGTGTGAATTTTCTTTCCACAATCAAGGGATTTCTGCACAACATTGGAAATTGTAAGAAGGGCATCATATGCTCTAATACCTTTGCGAAAGACAAACTGCAAACTAAAAGACAGATGATTACCTTCAGCATACCTATTTAGAAGATCGCCAAAGACGTTCAAAAGTTTTGTTTGCCAAAAGACGTTCCAAAATATTAGATAAAGTCTCAGATAAGGAAATTGGGTGGTATTAAGCAGGGCTAGAGCTACCACAACACATCCACTTAATGGAGTAACATTACCAATTCTCCAACAAGTTTAAGAAACCCTTTGTTTTCTTGCTAATTTGCCAAAAAATAACGGGTAACTTAAGAGCTAAGAGATTAGCGGTCTATATAAAAACAAAGGAAATATACCATTTGGGTCGACACCTCATCTAAAGAGAAACGTAAAATAGATTCTATTATCTATCTAATAGTTGCGCAGCAGTCCATTTATCAAGGAGGAATTTACGGAAGAAGGAAAGCTAATCTGAATTAATCACTTAGTGACATAATCGTGTGAATTTCAAACAAAATGATCTGTTTCCTTAGTTGACCGCTGCAGGAATCAATTACAGTAATGTTTCGTTTTTACAGTTATTTAAAGGCTTTTATCGCACCATGATGCATTGAAACAATTTTATATATATATATATATATATATATATATATATATATATATATATATATATATATATATATATATGTATATATATAAATAAATATATATATAAATATATACATATATATACATACATAAATATATATATATATATATATATATATGTATATATATGTATATATATATATGTATATATATATATATATATATATATATATTATATATATATATATATATATATATATATATATAACTTAAGAATGTCGCTTGTTTTATACAATTGCATGTTTTGACGTTTCTTCAAAGCAAAAGAGGATGAAAATATTTGCAATCAGAAATGCACAAGCATTTTTTTTTCAATGCTGCTCTTTTTTACTTTCAGAATTTAGCTCCAGATTCGTCAAACATACGCATATTCATAACCGCAGAAAACAAGGATATGTCCCTGCAAACACACGCATACACGTACTCTCCTCTAGGGGCTGAACAACAAGTTTCCAGAATGTACCTTTGGACCATTCTGATGTGAAGTTTCCAGAATGTACCTTTGGACCATTCTGATGTGAAGTTTCCAGAATGTACCTTTGGACCATTCTGATGTGAAGTTTCCAGAATGTACCTTTGGACCATTCTGATGTGAAGTTTCCAGAATGTACCTTTGGACCATTCTGATGTGAAGTTTCCAGAATGTACCTTTGGACCATTCTGTTGTGAAGTTTCCAGAATGTACCTTTGGACCATTCTGATGTGGTCATGCACTTTAGAAGAGTTGTTGTTATGGTATATCGGGAGGGATTAGATCTGAAAAGATATAAAAAACAGGGGTACTGGGAGTATTGGTACTTTACTTCTTTTTACAATAGGTGGAAATTTATAAGAATGATTTTTAAAATCAGTTCTACGTAGGATACAAACAGCTATCACTCTAAAAAACTACTGGCAGAGATTTTACATCTGTTTGATGTTGGGTTCGGGAATTTTTCTTTAACTTTTGTTGTTTAAAGTTATAAATATTGTTATTCAGAATAAATAATGCACATGCATAGTTATATCTCTATTTTACTTAGATACATTAGATTTTATCGTTTTCTCAGTATTCTTCACTTGAAGTTCTGAATGTTTTTATTTACTCTTTTGAATACTGTAGAAATACGGACCTCTATTTTCCTAATTATTTCATGAAGCTTTCTTGATATAACCCGCGTAGTCGTTTCAATTTATTGGGTTTGAAAATAAATATATTGAATGTTTGCTTGAAATTATCACATATCTCTAATATTTATAGCGGAAATATGGAGAAAATGAAGCAATAGCAATCTCAACGACTATAAGGTCTTTTAGTTCTTTGGACTTAAAAAAGCTAAATCCGAATGATTCTATTTTGTAATTTACTTCGAGTTACAAAGTCTTTCCCATTTTTATCCTTACTATCACATTTCAAAACGACAAAATAACCTATAGATCGATTTTTAATTTTCCATTTCATTTTCATCTTTTATTATAATTCAGAGTGAATATCAGGTTCGCCCAACATACAATGACAGTGGTAACTAGAGGGGCACTCAGTAGAGAGCATGCCTACACCACGCCAAGCATTCTTATTTTGCTCATAACTCCACTGCATACTCGTTCCTCGATGTATTTTCTTCAAAATGTAATGGGTTTATCCATGGATCATACTCTACATGTCCGTCAAGTTTCGTTGAAGATAATTAAGTAACAAAAATATTTGCCATTTACTTAACATTGCGATTATTTATAAAGTACTACTGCGCTCTTGTACTTCAAAGTATTTTATGCAAAATTTTACAGATTTACCCTTTGGTTATACCCAACATGGCTACCAAGTTTGGTCAAAATAGGTACAATTGTTTTTGTGTAAAGTTGCTTACAAACAAACGACGGCGGTGATGAATACATACCCTTCCCAAAATTTCTGATTTCGGCGAGGGCAATAAACGAGCAACCTGAAAGGTGAAGTTAAAAGATTTTTACCTCAAAGACCCAGGTCGTCTGCTGCGCTCTTGTACTTCAATGTATTTTATGCAAAATGTTACAGATTTACCCTTTGGTTATACCCAACATGACTACCAAGTTTGGTCAAAACAGGTACAATTGTTTTTGTATAAAGTTGCTTACAAACAAACGAATACGAATACAAACCCTTCGCAAAATTTCTGATTTCGGCGAGGGCAATAAACGAGCAACCTGAAAGGTAAACTTAAAAGATTTTTACCACAAAGACCCAGGTCGTCGTCCGCTCCGATCAATCTCGCCAAATCACAACCTGCGCCTTATGCCTCCGGTGCGAGGAAGTCGGGATATGAGTCTTCGATTATAAACCTGACTTCAAGTAGCGACCTCTTAACCTTCGCCGTCAGTTCTCGAGGGAGAAACTGTAATTATTAGGGTATTTATAATGCAGTTCGGCCGGTCTACCTATCGCCGAGTAATATCTCCTTGCCTTTGTGTGGCCAGCTTTGATCCAGACCTTGATTTTGACAGTGTTAAAATTGTGTACCTTGAGACTGCATATCTCTCTCTCTCTCTCTCTCTCTCTCTCTCTCTTCTCTCTCTCTCTCTCTCTCTCTCTCTCTCTCTCTCTCTCTCTCCTGTTTCTTGCATTCTCCTCAATGCCATTTATTCTGATCTCTCTCTCTCTCTCTCTCTCTCTCTCTCTCTCTCTCTCTCTCTCTCTCTCTCTCTATCCTGTTTCTCGAAGTCTCCTCAATGCCATTTATTTTACTATCTGGTTCTATCTGTTTTCTTGATTTTGTCAGTGTTAAAACTGTGTACCTTGAGACTGCATATCTCTCTCTCTCTCTCTCTCTCCTCTCTCTCTCTCTCTCTCTCTCTCCCTCTCTCTCTCTCTCTCTCTCTCTCTCTCTCTCTCCTGTTTCTCGCAGTATCCTCAATGCCATTTATTCTACTTTCTGGTTCTATCTGTTTTCTAGATTTTGACAGTGTTAAAATTGTGTACCTTGAGACTGCTCTCTCTCTCTCTCTCTCTCTCTCTCTCTCTCTCTCTCTCTCTCTCTCTCTCTCTCTCTCTCTCTCTCTCCTCTTTTTTTTTTTTTTTTTTTTTTTTTTTTTTTTTTTTTTTTTTTTTTTTTTTTTTTTTATCATTGGGTGGCATTTGAAGCGCGTTACATTGGTTGTTCTTAAGATCAAACAAAATATCATAACTTTTTAATCAAAATGTATATATATATATATATATATATATATATAAAAAAAAACATTTATCGAGTCATA
>NC_090762.1:33221386-33236386 GCF_036898095.1 Palaemon carinicauda
AAATATTAAACACATGAACAATGGGGAAATTTCTACATATTACAATTTTTATTCTTTGTGTTATGTTAGTGTTAAACGTTTCTCTCTCTCTCTCTCTCTCTCTCTCTCTCTCTCTCCTTCCTGAGACGTGATTATGGGGAGATTGTATGAAATATTGAACACATGAACAATGGGGAAATTTCTACATATTACAATTTTTATTCTTTGGGTTATGTTAGTGTTAAACGTTTCTCTCTCTCTCTCTCTCTCTCTCTCTCTCTCTCTCTCTCTCCTTCCTGAAACGTGATTATGGGGAGATTGTATGAAATATTGAACATATAACCAATGAGGAAATTTCTACAAATTACAATTTTTATTCTTTGGGTTATGTTAGCGTTAAACGTTTCTCTCTCTCTCTCTCTCTCTCTCTCTCTCTCTCTCTCTCTCTCTCTCAAACTCGGGATATTGATTCTGTGGACATTGTATGCTATATTAAACACATGAATAATAGGAATATTTCTATGAGCTATATATATTAGTGTTAAACGTTCTCTCTCTCTCTCTCTCTCTCTCTCTCTCTCTCTCTCTCAGTTTGTCCTTCGTTCAAAGCGAAAAGATCCCGAAACATTAATAAAAATTCGTAATTCTTCGGTTGAGTTGCTTCGTGTGACGCGTTCAATAACACTAACATGCAATTTTCTCATTAAGGGAAGTAGTCGCCTTGGATGGTTTTGCGTTCATCATCAGATGAAAATAAAAAATAACGACGAGGATGATAATCGAAAAAAAATAGCAATGGGAAACAAGGAGAAAATGGGATAATAAATAAGGAGAAATGATGTAAATAGGACATTAAAAATGATTAAGTTTTCGGGCTCAGGATACCGAAATTTAACCCTTTTTCCAATAAACGAAGGATTATGAAAAAAATAAATACTTAATAGTTTAATAAAAAGCGAAATATTGAAAATTGCGAGAAAGAAATAGAAACATAATCTGAAGAGTGAACGGTAAAAAACGAATTATTGCTATTGAGAATGAACGAAGATTTAAAAGAGAAGAATGGTGGAATTGCCTCTGTGAATGTGATACCTTCGTAGTTCGTGTTTTGGTCCAAATTATAAGCTTGTTCGGGTTTTTGAAAGCTGGAAATATGGCCACATTAGCTCTGTGTCATGGGCTAATTACACTCAGCATTTGTGGGTGATGACTGCGTAGGGTAATGTGGGTGGTAGTTGTGGGTGGCTAGAGGTGGGTGGTATTGATGAGAGAGAGAGAGAGAGAGAGAGAGAGAGAGAGAGAGAGTTGTGAAAGACGATGGAGGGTATGCAAGCATTTGGAAACCTGAGATTTTTTTTTTTTTTTTATATTTAGATATTGTATCAATTAGGATTCTACCACGAATGTTTTGGGGTAGAAGTGCAGGATGTTTAATTATGGTTAGTATGTTTAATATGATATTGCCATGTAATATACAGAAAGATTATAGATATGTATATATATATATATATATATGTATATATATATATGTGTGTGTGTGTGTGTGTGTGTTTATATATACATACTGCATAGTTTATATGTGTATACATACATATATATATATATATATATACAATATGTATATATATGATATATACAGTGTATATATATATATATATATATATACAGTATATATATATATATATATATATATGTATATATATATGTATATACATGTAAACTATACAGTATGTACATATAAACACATACACACATATGTATATATGTGTGTCATTGTGGGTCTCTCTCTCTCTCTCTCTCTCTCTCTCTCTCTCTCTCTCTGTTGATATATCCCATATATTTATCTATACCGAAAATATAGCGAATTTTTGTTTTCATCTCTTTACCATTTAGTTGTATTCGTATCTAATGAATTTTATTCGTTTATTCCTATGCCAAAGGAAATGCTACCATTCGTGATTAATTTTTACGAGCCTTGAGGATTATATTTTATTCCCACGTTGGACGATGCTATTTCCCCTTAAAAAAAAAAAGAAAAAAAAATCTTCTGAAGTTAAAGATTAGTAGTTGTATCAGGCAATGATTGGCTGATTGATCGTAGGTATCCTGACGTAAAAAATTAGAATTTAGTGAATGATGACTTGGTCCCCCATTTGATGGGCTTTCACTCTGGAATTCAGAATGTCGCTGGTGTAAAAGGTTTTGTAACTATTACTGAAATCCGTGGCAAACATTGATTGTCTGGTGGTAGTGTTATAGTTTACAATAAAGATTAAAAAGATAATAGGATGTGTTGAGTTATTGAAATTACACGCAAATTTGCCTTTAATACATTCTATGGTTTTATATATTAACGGGGTTGAGGTAGACTGGTGAACGCCTGGTGAACTGCAGGACCGGGGTTCGAGACCCTCTCAAGCTTGATAGTTTCTTCTGTTGTCTGCAACCTTACTATCCTTTTGAGCTAAGGAGTGGGGGATGTCGTTACGGATGGCTATAGGTCAGCTGTCTGAGTCATCAGGAGCCATTGCCTGGCCCTCTTTGTCTCTGGCTTGCGTGGAAAGGGCCTTGGGTATTTACCATATGTATATATGGTCAGTCCCTAGGTCATTGTCCTGCTACGACATTGTTACTGTTCCTTCCCTATGCCATTTATAGGCGACTTTTAGACCTTAAAACGGGGCCTGATTAGTTGCTTTGCTGATATCAATTGGCAATCTATATAGTTTGAGCTGTAAATATCCAAATCATCATCATTATTATCATCTCCTCCTATGCCTATTGACGCAAAGAGCCTCGGTTAGATTTCGCCAGTCATCTCCATCTTGAGCTTTTAATTCATTACTTCACCATTCATTATCTCCTACTTCGTGCTTCATAGTCTTCAGCCATGTAGGTCTGGGTCTTCCATCTCTTCTAGTGCCATGTGGAACGTAGCTGAACGTTTGGTGAACTAATCTCTCTTGGGGAGTGCGAAGAGCACGCCCAAACCATCTCCATCTACCCCTCATCATGATCTCATCCACATATGGTACTCGAGTAATTTCTTTTATAGTTTCATTTTTAATCCTTTCCTGCCATTTAACTTCCAATATCCTTCTGAGAGCTTTGTTCTCAAATCTACTAAATCTATTGAAGATTGTTTTATTGTCCTATCCAAATAGGACAAGTTATTTTTACCGCGTCATAGCTAATTGATTGATTGAAACTGCATTTGTAGTCCTAAATGACTAGGCACTGCCACCATGATCATTTCATGACACCTTGCTATAAGTTATCCCGAAACTGGTGCTTAAGAGCGGAGCAAATTATTTGTCTAATGAACAGCATGAAAAAAACTAGCAGCATGCATGTTTTTATGCACTGAGGATACTTTAATACTTGTAAATGCTTCTTTGCTTATAGGTATCCTTGCTTGCGTGTTCATATATTTTAGGATGCATGCGAATGTATGCATGCCAGCATGCAATAAGGTGTCTCCATATAATTTTCCTTTGCTACGTTAAAGAATATGTTTTTGAAGTTTGCCATATTCGAGCAGTTAAACAGTAATTTGTATATTTGATCTGATAATTACAGCTTTGCTCTTCTGAGTGTATGACCACTCATTATTGAGTGGTCATGTCCAATTCTCTTGGTTAATAAGCGGGTGTTCTCTTTTGTTGTTTTGTTATTTTTCCTTCTCAAAAACTTCTCCATGTTTATTTGGGTCTTATCCTTCCCCCAACATGAGGATACAAAGCCACTGTGTCTTTTGATTGCAACAAATAAATATCAATCTGTCTTCAAATCACTTCAAATTTGTCCTAAGGTGAGCTTCCTAGATTTTTTATAGGTGTTATTCTGACTTTTTTTTTATAACTTTTCTTTTGATAACACGAACGATTACTTTATTCTCCATAATTTTGATATGACCGTTGATCTACTGCACTGTTTTCTCCAGAGATTTTTAACTTTTTGCAATGCAGAAGTTTCTTTTCCAGAACGGGTTCAGAATATGTCTATATTTGGAGCGAAGGTTGTTAAGTCATAAATATGTTTCAAGGCTTTTCACTAGCAAATGAATCTGTTGAAGCATCCACAGATTTAATTTAAAAGAGTATTCGTGTTTTAGCGGGAGGACGCCAGTGTGCAATGATTATAGCAGTTTTTTTTTATTGCCTGAGGGATATTACTCTACGGGCAAGTCACGTATAATTCTGTCATTTATTTTTCCCCTTTAACTCGTACCCGTGATTGAAGCACTAGCGACCATCGGGATGCCCACTCGAAGTTAGTTTTTACTCAAAAAAGGGAGACAATGCTGGTTAGACGAACAGCACGTCTGTATACTCAGCTGCATCCAGCAAGATACAAAAAGGAAATAAAGCGAAAAACAGGTAGTTTTGTTCTACTCACACTGGTTCTAAATCTGCCAAAGGCTTCTGACGGCTTGTGCGGGCGAAGGCAGAAGGAAAAATTTACATATAACAAGCCTGTTAAACTTAGACCTTTTGGCATATTATAAATCATATGAATTGTAAATGAAATGACTTATACAAATGGGGAGACAGCCTCCAATATTATATTCCTTTTTCTGCTTTGGCCCTAACACGGGACAAGAACATCCTTCGCTTAATCAGCACTCATGCATACGCAAGATCCCTTTTTTATGAGCGGCTCGAATTTCCGAGGTTGCAATAGATTGTCATTATGGCCTTGTTTTCGCTGATTTTACGTCCAGGGCCATGTACAAAACCTTGGGTGGCCATTAGCTGATTATTAAGGGCTTCTTTCTTTGCACAACGGGTGCAGAGAGAGAGAGAGAGAGAGAGAGAGAGAGAGAGAGAGAGAGAAGCATCTTATTAGAATGGTTGTCATCGTGGAAATAGTACAGGCGAAAAGAGTATTATGATGTAACTCAATTATCTTTAAAGACAGTATTACATTATTGCGAACAATATCGTTATTATAATTGTAAAATCTTTTAAATTCATCGAGACCAACGGATGGGTCAGTATGCTTCCTATGCTCTCTGGCATTTACTTAATTCTTAATATTTGATAATTCTACTGTAACTGACGTTTTAGTTTCCTCAACCTCTTCTATCTAATTAACCTCCTATAGTGTATATATATATATATATATATATATATATATTCTGATGCGTTTTTAGTATCATATTTGTATACATTTCTATTAAATTTCTCTTCTATTGATTTTCCTTGAATATTTTAATGTTCCTTTTTTATTTTGATATTTTTAGCCCTATCTAATGAATTGCGAGTTTGTTTTTCTTCGAGAGTAAAATTGTGTTCGTTTTCATTCTCGTCGATTTTCATCAACAAAAATAACTTGAAACGCGCCTTTAGTATACATTGCGAAAAAACAAATAAGGTACAGTTGGTTACAGGAATTTCTGGCACACCTCGCTTTGAGGAAGTCCACCCTGTCACAGGCTATTACTGCACGACGAGTAACCAAACGGGTAGTGTAGGGGAGAGAGAGATGGCATGGGTGTTGGGCGGAGGTACACACAGGAACTATCCACTTCCTCAGAGCGAGATGTGCCAGGAATTTCTTTGCCCAACTGTACATCTTTTGCTTCTTTGTTTATGATCATTACTAATCTCTTGGCTTGTAATATACCTGAAAGCCCCTAAGACCCATATCGGTTAATCCTATCCACTAAATGACTATTTTATTTTATTACTCAAGATTAGTATGCCAGAGTAAAGTACTTTATAAGACACTCGAATGCTATAATCATCGTATTTAAATAGGTTGGTTTGTCGCTGCCTTTGTGCAATTAAGTTGAATTTTCCATCTGTCTTGGTTCTGTCAGTAGCTGGTTAGACTAGAAACCGGATTGGCCGTCCTATTTGACTAAAATGTGTATGTAAACATTATAAAAATTAGATAACATGGTTCAGGAAATTTGTGCTTGAGTCTAGTGTAGCATGTTCTTTTTTATTTTCTTATATATATTTTGCCCCTTGTCTCGAACCATATACGTAAACTTATTTTCGTCTTTTTTTAACGTTTTGTTTTCAATGTTTTTCGTCGTTTTTAACATTTTTCAGCGTTTTCTTTTCTTAACGTTTTTTTTTCAATGATTTTCGTCGTGGTTAACGTTTTTTCAGTGTTTTTTGTCTTTTTTTTACCTTTTTCAGTTTTTTTCGTCTTTTTGTTAACGTCTTTTTTTAACCTCTTTTTTTTCAACTTTTTTTTTTTTTTTTTTTTTTTTTTTCAATGTTTTTTCAAACGTATGCACCGACAACATCCCATACAAGAGAATAAATAGAAATCCACGATAAAACATAAGACTAAATTTACATTTGTTTTTTGGTGTTTTCAATGCTAAAGTAGGACAATTATTTTACGCAACTTTACGCAACAGTTGCACATTGTTTTCGTCTGCGTGTATTACAGTTTTTAAGATTGTCTCCTTTAAGACGAACATTTTAGTGTAATGATTTCCCGACCTTGACTTTGCCATTAAACCTGTATTGTCAGGAAGACAATGCATGCAAAAATTAGGACTACATATGAAAATAGGCTCTAATGACTGGCTACAGATTCTCTCTACTAGACGCTCATGAACGACCAACTTGCCCAAAGCTTGCAGTTGTCTCTCTGACAGTTTGTAGAAACAGCTTTTATATTTGTAAATGTTGGGCCTGTTGGATGGTCGTTGATTAGGTGTTTGTGATAAGAATTGGTCTGAGAAAAGTAAACTTTTTCTCTTTTTATATTTTGTTCTGGTTTAAAATGCGTAAAAGAACCATTTACTTTATAGACAAGTATGTCTGTAGTTCAATGCATTAAACATTGAACTCTAATTAACATAATTTCCAACGATTAAATTTTTAAATTGAAAATAACATCACGTTGAATTCATTTAATTAACATTAATTTGCCTTCAATACGAATTATATGGGAGTGTTTAAAGTAAAGTTTTAATTTTAAGTACACCCCCACACACGTGTATACAGTATGAGGCTTTTGAGACAGTAAATCTTTAATCGTTTGATAAAGACTTAGAATTGTTGAAACAGTGCTGTAATGATGAAATAGGCGAAAATGAATAATCACCGTTTCATTAATGAAAACATAATGCTGAAGAATCTGAAGGATCTAAGTAAGTACCAGGGTTCATACAGGAAACATGTTGAGGCCTCTGAAGCAATTGCCTTTAATAAAAAAAAACGCACATGCGTACACACATACACACAAACACACACACACACACACACACACACATATATATATATATATATATATACACACATACATATACACTGTATATTTATTTCTACTGTAATATTTCCGTCTAATATACTTATATATAAGTATTAGCCTGGTTCATTTTACGGTCCTTTGATCGAGAAACACATATCTGTCTAAACATACATATATATATATATATATATATATATGTATATATATATATATATATATATGTGTGTGTGTGTGTGTGTGTGTGTTTATATATTTATATAATATATATATATATATATATATATACACTGCTAAGGATGAGGTTATCTTCCCAAGCCTTGCAAACAACAGTTCACCAAACTGTAAATGGGTACCATTTACAGTTGAGTGAACTGGTCGGCTGTTAATTGGGGCCGAACATGAACTTACTAAGCGTGAGTGAGGTGTTGTTCAACTCAAACAAGTGTATTTTGATCAAGTGTTCGTTCCTTGATCTTGTCTCTGTGATAAGAAAGAATGGCATAATAGATTATTTATTCTATTGAAATATCAAAAAAAAAATTGATGTATGAAATTTTTTATTTCATAGTTTTGATGCGTCGTTTTGGAAAATTCAATTTACATCAAACATGGTAGAAAGATTCAATGTATAATATATCTTATTCCTTAGTTTTGAAGCATCTTATTTTGAAATTCAGTTTATTTCTAACATGGTAGCTGTTGCATATTTTGTGTATGCAAATATTAAAGTAAAAAAAAAAAAAAGGTGAATTGTATTGTAGAGAATTTCCTTTTTTAAGGTTCTGCAATACAAATATTTATCCCTTTTAATATGGACGCTGAAGGTAACATGATAAAGTAATCTATTCTAAACCTTATGGAAATATAATCTAGATTCACTGTTGATGTAAGTTTCAAAATTATGACCCTTTTGAATATGCATCTGTAAGGTAGATAGGACAAAAACACGTTTGCCTTTTTGGAACCGACCGCAGTGGCCCGCCCTACTAGCACTCCAATGGCAAATATATGGATAAAGTCTCAGCTCTCCAGCTCCAATCTTAATAGATTAATGGAGCCCCACCCAGTTCTTCTTCCTCCAATCCGAAAGGCTGCCCTTGGACCTAAACAAGCGCTCGGGACGAACATCTAATGATATATATATTACAGACAATCTTTGGACTGTTACAAGCAACATCATTGTGCTTTTTATCGAGGCATATTTGCCGTCTGACAACTGAACGCACTATATGCGACCAGAGGTTATCTTTGACGTCATATCTTTGTTCAGCTCGGGTGCAAAGATACATGTGTCAGATATTTTCAAGACTCGATGAAGTGACAATCGTAATTTGATTGTCAAATGCAGTTTTCACGAGGTGTGGAATGTGCTTCTTTTGTACTAGGAAAAAACTATTTTAGGATCAGAGGTTTTCCTTGAGAACTCATTGCGGAATTTAGAATTGAGAGTTCATCAGTATCTTGTCGAGTTCCTCCTCCTACCCCTTTGCCATTTCAAAATAATCTAGCCTTCATACTTTGATTTCCTCAACGATGCGATTTTAGCATTCCTCCTATTTTGTAAAACTAGATTACCATTTCCCATTCTCTCCTTATGACCAGACCATCAAATTTCAAAATAAGCTGGCCTTCATACTTTGATTTCCTCAGCGATGCGATTTTAGCATTCCTCCTGTTTTGTAAAACTAGATTACCGTCTCCCCATTCTCTCCTAATGACCAGGCCATCACATTTCAAAATAATCTAGCCCTCATACTTATATTTCCTCAACGATGCGATTTTAGCCTTCCTCCTATTTTGTAAAACTAGATTACCATCTCCCATTCTCTCCTTATGACCAGACCATCACATTTCAAAATAATCTAGCCTTCATACTTCAATTTCCTCAACGATGCGATTTTAGCATTCCTCCTTTTTTGTAAAACTAGATTACCATCTCCCATTATCTCCTTATGACCAGACCATCACATTTCAAAATAAAATGGCCTTCATACTTTAATTTCCTCAACGATGCGATTCTAGCATTCCTCGTATTTGGTAAAACTAGATTACCATCTCCCATTCTCTTCTTATGACCAGACCATCACATTTCAAAATAAGCTGGCCTTCATACTTTAATTTCCTCAACGATGCGATTCTAGCATTCCTCGTATTTGGTAAAACTAGATTACCATCTCCCATTCTCTTCTTATGACCAGACCATCACATTTCAAAATAAGCTGGCCTTCATACTTTAATTTCCTCAACGATGCGATTCTAGCATTCCTCCTCTTTTGCAAAACTAGATTACCATTCTCTATTATGACCAGACCATCACATTTCAAAATAATCTAGCCTTCATACTTTAATTTCCTCAACGATGTGATTCTAGCATTACCCCTCTTTTGTAAAGCTAGATTACCATCTCCCATTTTCTCCTTATGACCAGACCATCACATTTCAAAATAAGCTAGCCTTCATACTTTAATATCCTCAACGATGCGATTCTAGCATTCGTCCTCTTTAGTAAAACTAGATTACCATCTCCCATTCTCTCCTTATGACCAGACCATCGCAAAAACACTCAATCTTTTTCTTCAACTTTGCACACCGTGCACTACATCAAGTGCTCTGATTATATTTTTAAACGTTCAGTCATTCGCTTCCAATATAATTCACACATGAGTAATTCATATCGGCATTTTTTTTTCTTTTTTCGATTCACGTTCCACATAAGCATTCCCTTTTGTATAGATAAAGATGGTTGTGAATTCATTGTGTGTGATATATGAATAGGTGGAAACAGATTTCTTTTATATTCTTACATATGTGTGTTTGAAGAATAGTTAGGTGGCCTTTTAGATAGTACTTTTTACCTGATATTTTATGAATTTTTGTCCTCTAAACTTGAAGCAAAGTCATTTCGCAATGGCGTAGCAAGATCGTTGAGTTTAAGGTACACGTCTTATATCTGAAATAAATCATCAATGATTTCCTTTTGTGATTGAAATATATATATACATCTATATATACGTGTAAATATATATATATATATATATATAAAATATATATATACATATACATATATATATATATACACACACACACATATATATATATATATATGTGTGTGTGTGTGTGTGTGTGTGTGTGTGTATTCAAAATTAGTAGACAATGTCCCTGTGGCGTTCAAAGATCGAAGATAGTTTAAGATCAATTTTTTTAGATATATTAATGATTTTTCAAAAGGCCTCACAAAATGTCCTGAAGCTTACAATTCGTCTTCTTCTTCTTCTTCTTCTTCTTCTTCGTCTTCTTCTTCTTTTTTTTCTTCTTCTTCTTCTTTTTTTTTGCAGCCAAATTGACGTCATTGCTTCAGGAATGTCATATCTTGTTCTAAGCAGGCTAATTTGTAAAGCTTACACGCTCCCTCAAGGATCAATATGTGGTCTATATTGATCTCCTTATGAGAAATTGTGGTCTCGAAGCTCCTGCATTTCCACTGCAATGAAATAATTTCTGCACTCACATCCATTCCATTTTTCTTTTCTCCAATACATCTCAAAATTCCAAGGTTGCAAAGGGGTTGATGCAGAGATTTTAAAACTGGCCTCGATTGTGCAACGCAGCATTGGACGTAAAGCTTACTCGAATCATCATCATCATCTTCTTTGTCTGCATCTTTTCCCACTTTTATGTGGGGTCGTTGTTTCTGACCAGCTTTCTCCATCTACCATTAATTTCATTTTTACAACTTTCACTGGTCATATTGGTTTTGGCTAATTTTTCATGGCCGGATGCCTTTCTTGCCACCAACACTCCCCATTTACCCAGGCTTTGGACTGTCACCAAGTTGAGGCTGGTCTGCCCCCCTCCCTCCCTCAAATCATGACATGAAGAAATGATGAAATCTCAATTGTTTGGTTGATACTTGAACCCCTTCCGATCCTCAGTGGACCATTACTGACCCATTACCCTGCTAATGATGCCAAAGTTCATCTTTATTCCACTTCTGTACCTGAAGCACTTTAGTGCTGCTTACACATATCTACATTTACTGTATGAATTTATATATAAACCTCTCTCTCTCTCTCTCTCTCTCTCTCTCTCTCTCTCTCTCTATATATATATATATATATATTTACATGTGTGTGTATGTATGTATGTATGTATGTATGTATGTATGTGAGTGTAGAATAAACATATGTAAAAATATATATGTATGCATATATATAATTTTATATATATATATGTGTGTGTGTGTATATATATATATATATATATGTGTGTGTGTGTGTGTATATATATATATATATATATAAGTATATTCTTGAGAGTACAGAGCTAGAGTTTTGGAAAAAAGTGACGTTTTTGTTATCAGGAGCCGGTTGAACCTGTTGCGAAGTGATAAATCACAGTAAATGCGATACAGCACTTGTAGCACTGAGAGGATTAAACGTAGTTTGATAAGAGCAAAGTTTAAGATAGTAATCGTAAAATATGTTCGGATTAACCTTATCACTTGTGCATTGAAAAGCCACGATGATGAAAATTTATTTCGACAAAGTATTGAGATATTTTTAGAGATAATAATAAAGATACTTATAAACCCAGAAATTATTGCTCTTTTGAACAAAGGGTAGCCCTTTTTAACAGGATATGAGTAAGATTAGATGAAGGCGATATTGTGTTTACTGCCTATAAATAGCATTATATGAACCACTGGTACGGGTAATGACTGCTTATTCCTCGACAAAATAACTGAATAGATTTTGTTTCATATTCACTTAAATATGCAGATGTAAACCGGTATGTGTACAAGCATGCAGTTACTTCCGCAATATTATTATTTTTATTATTATTATTTTTATTATTATTGTTATTATTATTATTGTTTTTATTATTATTTTTAGATAGGAAGATGTGAACTGGTATCTGTACAAGAATGCAGTTACTTCCGCAATAACTACTGCAAGCCAGATTTATTTACATACATTTACATACACTAAGTAAACGAAAATGTACCATCGTTTGTCTTTCAGTCAAATAGAAATAAAGCATCTATTTATTACTACATTCAATAAACTACTGGAATGTAATTTCTCTCTCTCTCTCTCTCCTCTCTCTCTCTCTCTCTCTCTCTCTCTCAGAAAGAGAGAGAACACTTACGGCAGGATGTGCCTCGTCATCCCTCATGAAAATCGTGTGGTTCAGAAGCTTCGAACCTCTTTATGGATAGTGTTTTAATAGCACTCGTGGCGGCAGCATGTTTGCCCAGCAAATATTTCAAAACACACTATTGTTTTCCTGCGGTTGTGTCCAGTCAGCCCTCGCGAAACAAAGAGGAGGAGGAGGAGGAGGAGGAGGAGGAGGAGGAGGAGGAGGAGGAGGAGGAGGAGGAGGAGGAGGAGGAGGAGGAGGAGGAGGAATATTCATCCCCCTCCCTTTCATTTCTTTTTCTCTTTTGTGTTGTCCAAACTTTTGACTCGCTGGAATACGATGTCGTATCGCAGGTTCGTATCAGGGGTTCGAGATTGTGATCCCTCTGTGAAGTGATGCGTTAAGGCTTCGGTAAATGAATAAATGATTACATACTTATAAGTCGTTGCAAGACAGATCTGTTTTCATTAATTTTTTTCTTATCTATTATCTTCTCTTGTTTTTATGTTTTTTTTCTTTTTTATTAATCTTTGATACATTTTGTGCTTGCGCGATGTGGAAGCAAATGTGGAAAATATACTGTAAAAGAATTTATGGATGCTCTCTCTCTCTCTCTCTCTCTCTCTCTCTCTCTCTCTCTCTCTCTCTCTCTCTCTCTCTCTCTCTCTCTCTCTCGTTTTTAAATTATTATTATTATTATATGGGACATATTTGCAGTTAAGTGATGAAGTGTTAAGAAGCATGAAAGGGACCTATGTATTAATCCAACCAACCAAGACAAATGCTTATGGTGGATTCTGTTGAAATAGCCTGAATAAATATACAAATATGTAATATATGTAGGGTAATATAAAAAGGTACATGCTATTGTTAAGAGGTTATTGTTATGGGAAACGTCCATGCCTGGCATTCTGCTGAACAGGGATTGGAGACCCTCTCAAGCTTCGTGGTTTCTAGTAGCCTTTGCAACCTCACCATCCCTGTGAGCAAGGGGAGCCAATTGGTTTACCTGCTGAGTCATCAGCAGCCATTACTTGACCCTCCTTGACCCTAGCTTGATGGAGAGGGGCCTTGGATGCTGATCCAAGATGTATATTTGGCTAGTCTCAAGGTCATTGTCTCTGTGCTTTGCCTTTGCCATTTATGAGTGACCTTTAACCTTAAAGCAAAGACTGAATAGAGACCCAAATTGAAATAGCTTCATTCAAGTTAGTATGGTAATTTGAATCTGGAACCAATTAACTAAATATTTATATGATTAATTTAGTAATTTATAGAGGTACAGTGACGTTATATGTCAAACCAAGTACAGCATCTGGTCAAGACCACTTTGACAAAATTGCTATCTGCCAAGAGGAATTTTCTCTGGAATTTCTAATGTCCCAGTTGCTTGCTTCTCTTGGGCTGTGGTTCGGCCGGGACTTCATAAATCAGTCACTGCGACCGACTGACTGATATCATTAATGCATTATGACTGAAATCAGTCATAGGTTATCTGAAAAATCTTTTGGGCATCAAAGGTTTTGAGAGTGAAACCTAATCTTAAAAACGACTCATGTTCTCCATGATAATTCCCTAATGATAATTTACATCCGTGTAAGAATATACCTTCTGATTGAGGTTATTGGACATAATTCCTAATTAAATTCATTGCTGTGTACCATAAATAAACGAGGATGGATTGCCAACTGTTATTATGGGGCATTCTTTGTGCGAAGTGTAACGAATTCTCCACCAAAAAGCAAACAGGAATACATCAAGATGGCAAATCCATCGGTATTCCGATCCGAAAACTCTTTCGGGGGGCCATCAATCATTCTGCCATGTATAATTTGCAGATGGATTGGTCCATTCTGAAATTATAAGCCCGACGGAAAAGAGTAATATGTCTAGCAAGTGTTGGTGTTGCTCTTGCTGGCTGAGATTAGCTTTAGCTTATACCTTCTTTGCTTTGCCTTCGTGGACTCAGTCAAGGTTAAAGGGACTGTAGGCGTGGCCAGTTTTTAATTCATTTCATTATTAGTTTCCTTACGTAAATACCAATAAAATGACCTTTTTATGCTCAGTGTTATCGGAAAATGTAGAGCTTAACACCCAAAAGAAGAAACGGTTTCGCCTCTTTATTATTATTATTATTATTAATCCTAAGCTACAACCCTAGTTGGAAAAGGAGGATACTATAAGCCCAGGGGCCCCAACAGGGAAAATAGCCCACTGAGGAAAGGTAACAAGGAACATTTAAACATTTTAAGAACAGTAACATTAGAATAAATATTTCATATATAAACTTTAAATAATTTAACAAAACAAGAGGAAGAGAAATTAGATACAATAGTGTGCCCGAGTGTACCCTCAAGCAAGAGAACTCTAACCCAAGACAGTGGAAGGCCATGGTACAGAGGCTATGGCACTACCCAAGACTAGAGGACAATGATTTGATTTTGGAGTGTCCTTCTAGCGGTAGTATCTCAACGGGTAGCTGGTGCCGTGGCCATCCTACTATCTCTTACAAAGATGTAGATTAATGGAAACTGCTCAGATTTAAAGGAGATGAATCAGTAGTTTCACTGATGTAATCTTTACAAGAGAATCATTATATGTACTTGCGTTCCTGCGATCACTGATAACTAATGAATAGGACAGAAATAAACTTTTTTTTTT
>NC_090762.1:33238886-33241386 GCF_036898095.1 Palaemon carinicauda
GAATATAATTAAATTTTATTCATAGAAATGGGAGAATAAGATAGGATTTCATATTTGCATTTAAGGAGTAACCGCTGTACATTGCCCACCGATAGTAGCATTTATTAGGATTAAAGAATCTCTTTCATTGGCAGTGTTGCTTGGAAAGTCAAACCAAACTAGATCAATTAAGTACTTTTTTAAGTTTGAGGTTATCTAATTGAACATGCATTGCTTAATATGATTAGCAGCGCCAATAAAAACTGGAGAGAGAGAGAGAGAGAGAGAGAGAGAGAGAGAGAGAGAGAGAGAGAGAGAGAGAGAGAGAGAGAGAGAGAGAGAGAGAAGCGTCTTTGTAACTACTTTTCAAATTATTTTCGAGACCTCTTTGTATTTACTACAGAGGTTTGGTGATACACAATTCCTAATCTTTTTCCTTTTAAATCAGACATTATGAATCTGTCCTATAACTTAATTTTTGTAAGTACCACACTTTCAGAATTTATTTTTTTACATTACTTATGTAACGAGACCAAACCGTATATAGGTACACAATGGTGACGAATGGGCTTAAATCTGCTTCTTCAAGACTTCTTGTGACCCACTGCCGGAAATAAATATTTACAGGCTTTTAAAGCCGTAGAGTACTCATTAGATAGTTTAGAATTCAAACATTATCATAACCTTATCGTTTGAATGTGGAAATAAAGAACCTTTTAGTCTGTAGCCTCTTTCTTTCCATCCAGCGGCAACGCGGGTACTTCTGAGTGGCTCGTTGATTTTATAGTCTTTAAATCTCTGTGTGTAGCAGCCGCGCGATGGGTAGACAATAGCCATTTACAGCTTGTATAATAATATGGAGATATATTTAGTCTTTTAACGATTCCTTGATTATATCAGCTAAGTAAATTGGAGGGCGTGCTTGCATTCACCAGTGCGTTCTTGTTTGTTTGTTTTCTTATTAGTTGCTGAGTATGTGGTGCTTTCTAATATAATCTATTTTGCTTCTTCTTTAAGTTAATAGCAAATTAAAAAGAAATGCCGATGCTGCTTTTGTTCAGCTTAGCATTAAATCGAGCAAAAATTTCAATCTTAAGTCACGTACAAAGTATTTGAATTATGATCTTCCTTTACTTTTCATTGTATTTTTGTATTTATCTTTATATCACATATTTGATAAGTTGTAAACATTTGTAAAACTACCTATGACACATACTGAACAGTCCTGTTTTCTGAGAGTTATACTCGAAACGAAATTGGGTCCCACAAAAAAAAATAATAAATAAATGAATAAATAAACAGCGAGGTGAAATGTAAATCAAGTAAAGTAATTATAAAAGGAAGTAAAGCTTCCTTATTTCAAAGAGTATTTACTGAATATATATTATATATATATATATATATATATATATATATATATATATATATATATATATATATATATATATATATATATGTATATATATATATATATATATATATATATATACATACATATATATATATATATATATATATATGTATATATATATATATATATATATATATATATATATGTATATATATATATATATATATATATATATATATATATATATATATATATTGTGTTGTTTAATCCTCTTAAAAGCAGATATAAATCTTATAAATTTGCAGACATAACGTGGCTTAGCGGCGAATGTGAAACCATTTAAAGAGGTTTTGTATCGTCGAATTCTTTTCGATCAAAATCAATTTTGCATATCTTGACAGAACACTCTCTTAATTGTAAAACAACATCTGTTCGACAGAGAGGAAACTAAGCTAATGAAAACGCTTCGTTCAAGCCTCTTCTTTAATCAGAGAGACCCATTCCCGTCAATTATAGCCTTTAAAACGTGCTTGCGACCAGCCAGAGTATGGTACATTCGCGATCCGTCCTCCGACGATGGGCTTCCAAGAGATGATGGCTGTGACATCCCTGATTTACGATTACCACGCTGTTTAGGAGCCATTACCAATCTCAGTATCACCCGCTTTTACTTGCAGGTGGTTGAGCCGTTGATAATTTACGACCCAGGTGGGAGAGAAGTCCTCATTACACGACAGATAAATTACAATTTTTCTTCGGGATCGACTCGTTGGAAGCAATCATCCATTGGATGGTTTGAATGCAAATGAAGATGGTCTTCCGTCGGTAGAGCAGTGTCTCATTTCATTTGTATTAACAATTGAGGAAAAATATGGCTCGTAATCTTTGGTGGGTTAGTGTAGGTACGAAGAGTTGCTTAACCAAAAGATTCTGGTAGGGTTCACTATATCTGATTAGTTATTGAGGAGTTGCATGGGGGTTGAAGAATTAGAGATTATCCAATTTCTATGAGGTCTCTCTCTCTCTCTCTCTCTCTCTCTCTCTCTCTCCTCTCTCTCTCTCTCTCTCTCTCGTGTCCAGTTTTCTTGTAGACATGAAAAGTATAGATTTATGGCAAATGGTTAGTCCCTGTAAGAAAATCTATAATATGATTTTTATATAAAAATGTTT
>NC_090762.1:33246386-33256386 GCF_036898095.1 Palaemon carinicauda
TATGCCTCAACTGAAAAGGAGTACAATTTAACCATAAAAGAAACACTTTCTGGTACAACTCAGGAACATAAATGGTGGTCTACCCTTAAATATGCACTCTTTGGTGTAGATGCAGCAGTTCCTCCTTTACTTAAACCAGATGGCTCAGTCACTCACTGTCCAAAGGAAAAGGCAACCCTTTTGGCTGATGTTTTTGACAGTAAACAGAGTAATGAAAAACTTGAACTTCCTCATTCCTGTTTTCCTGAGGCTAAACTAAATAGTTTAGCTTTTCGATCTCGTGAGATTAAATTTCTGTTGGTGGACCTTGATGCTTATGGAGTTGTAGACCCAAATGGTATTTTTCCTTTGTTTTTTATAAAGACTGCAGATTTCTTAGCTCCAAAGTTATCTGTTATTTTGCGCAAGTTAGCAAGAAAAGGAGCTTTTAGCACTTGTTGGAGAATTGGTAATGTTACTTCTCTATGTAAATGTGTTTGTGGTAGCTCAAGTCCCACTGATTACCGCCCAGTTTCCATAACTCCCATATTATCTAAAGTTTTTGAACGTCTTCTGGCAAAACGTCTTAATAGGTTTGCTGAAGGTAATCATCTACTCCCTAGTTTGCAATTTGGTTTTCCTAAAGGCCTTGGAGCATGTGATGCCCTTCTTACAATCTCCAGTGCTGTACAGAAATCCCTTGATTGTGGTCAGGAAGTTCGTATGATTGGCCTTGATTTTAGTGCTGCCTTTGACCGTGTTAATCACGAGGCCCTTGTTTTCAAACTGAAACAGTTGGGAGTGGGTAGGTCGTTTCTTAGCATTATTATTGATTCTTTAAGTAATAGATCTCAAAGAGTTGTTGTTGATGGGCACCATAGTGATTATAGGAATGTGATATCCGGTGTTCCACAGGGTAGTGTTCTTGGCCCATTACTTTTCATACTATATACACATGACATGTGGTTTGGCCTAGAAATTAAGCTTGTTGCATATGCAGATGATGCTACTCTCTTTGCATCAATTCCATCCCCTGAATGTAGATCTTGGGTTGGTGAATCCCTTAATAGAGATTTAGCTAGAATTAGTGCATGGTGCAAATTATGGGGTAAGAAGTTGAATCCTAACAAAACTCAAAGTATGATTGTAAGTAGGTCAAGGACGGTGGTTCCTCAACTTCCGGATCTCAGTATTGATAATGTTTCTTTAAATTTGTATGACTCTTTCAAAATTTTAGGTGTGATTCTCGACAGCAAATTTACTTTTGAGAAACATATAAGGTCTGTGTCTTCTTCAGTTGCACAAAAAATAGGCTTATTGAGAAAGTCTTTCAAGATTTTCGGTGATCAATCTATTCTGAAGAAGTGTTTTATTTCTTTCATTCTACCTTGTTTTGAGTATTGTTCTCCTGTCTGGTCTTCAGCTGCTGATTCTCATCTTAATTTGTTGGACAGAAACTTACGGTTTATTGAATTTATTATTCCTGATCTAGATATTAATCTCTGGCACCGTCGTTCAATTAGTTCATTATGCATGTTGCATAAGATTTTTCATAACTCTGACCATCCTTTACATTCAGATCTCCCTGGACAATTCTATCCTGTTCATAATACTAGGCAGGCAGTTAATTCTAATAGCCAGGCCTTCTCCATCATGAGGCTCAATACTACGCAGTACTCTAGAAGTTTTATTCCAGCTGTTACTAAGTTGTGGAATGATCTTCCTAATCGTGTAGTTGAATCAAAAGAACTTCAAAAGTTCAAAGTTGGAGCAAATGCTTTTTTGTTGACCAGGCGGACATGAGTCTTTTTATAGTTTATTTATGACATATTTGTTTTTGATGTTGTTAATAGTTTATATGTGACATGTCTGTTTTAACGTTGTTACTTTTTTTAGAATGATTTATTGTTAATTTGTTCTCTTCATTTATTTATTTCCTTATTTCCTTTCCTCACTGGGCTATTTTTCCCTGTTGGAGCCCCTGGGCTTATAGCATCTTGCTTTTCCACCTAGGGTTGTAGCTTGGATAGTAATAATATAATAATAATAATAATGTGTATATATATGTATATATAAATATATATATATATATATATATATATATATATATATATATATATATATATATATATATATATAGAAAAATATAAATATATATATATATATATATATATGTATATATATATGTATATATATATATATATATATATATATATATATATATACAAATATATAATTATTTATATATATAAGTATATATATATGTATAAATATATATGAATATAAATTTGTATATATATATATATATATATATATATATATATATATATATATATATATATATATATATATATATATATATATATATATATATATATATCCATACATGTTTATATATATATTATATATAAATATATATATATATACACACATATATATATAAGTATATATATGTATATATATTTATATATTACATATATATATATATATATATATATATATATATATATATATATATATATATATGTATGTATATATATTTATATACATATATATATAAATATATATGTATATAAATATATATATATATATATATATATATATATATATATATATATATATGTAATATATAAATATATATACATATATATATATAGATAAATAATAATATATATGATATATGTATATATATATATGTATATATATATATATATATATATATATATATATATATATATATATATATATATATATATATATTAAAATGTAACTTATCCTGGTGTTATTTTGTTCGAAGGTAGAAGATCTTTTCAAAAAGGAAGATTGGGAATGATTGTCATAAAGTATGATAGTGATGTTTTGTTATAGCAACTATGTATGTATGTATGTATATATATATATATATATATATATATATATATATATATATATATATATATATATATATATATATATATATATATATATATATTGTATATGTGTCTATATATATATATATATATATATATATATATATATATATATATATATTTATTTATTTATATACAGTATGTATTTATATATATATATATGTATATTATATATGTATATATTTACATATTTACACACACACACACACACACACACACACACACACACACACATATATATATATATATATATATATATATATATATATATATATATATATATATATATATATATATATATATATATATATATATTTATATAGTGTACCTTTATTGACAGTAATTAGTTACTTCATAAATTCAAAATACTTGAATAAATTTTCTATAATCATTGAAGCAGCTTTGTTATGATATCAAGCCTGGCTATACAATATGAAATAACTTTATTTCCCGGTAACTTTTTAGAATTTCTTTTCTTAATAAGATAGTAGAAGAAATTCAATGGATATTATTTAATGTATTCTTTAATTCACATTGGTGGGTATATTTTACCATTTTATTTCCAACTTCTCACTTTTTTTTTTACGTACAAGATGTTCCATTAACTTCTTTATATATTTTTTTTGTCATTCTGTATTTAATCTTTTTTTTTTATTCAAATAAAGATTTTCTTCATTTTATTATTAATATCTATAGCATGTTAAAAAATTCTCCATTTACTTTTCGAAGCAATATTCAGATTTTTTGAAATATTTTATAATTTTTTATTTTTTTTCATTGTTTATTATTTTTTGTCTCTTTTTTGATTTTTCAGTCTTTAGATATCTCTACCGATCACTTTTTTTATGTATTTTATTTGTAATATTCGGTCTAACCTTGCGTGGGGGAAGCAAACCAATCATCTTAATATCATACTCATGTTTGCCGATATGGTTGCTCGCAATACTCCATAAAAGTACCGAGTCGTAGATGATGTTTTTATTATCATAATTATTATGAAGTAAAGCATTTTATTAAGTTGTTTTTTCTAGGAATCATTTTGGGGCACATCACAATTTTGCTTCGATCCTTGATACAAGGTAAGTCTTTGCAATAATTCCATCAAAAATATACCCTTCAGGAGATCTTCATGCCCTATGGGAGAGTTCTGAAGGAGGTGAGCGCGATTTCACTTTGTTTCGAATGTGGAATGAAAGAAAAGAACGATATGTATTTGTATTAGAGTTGGTGAAAAACTGTTTTTTAACAGTACAGAAAACAATTGGATATGGCTATTTCTCAAGGACCTTTGGGTGAGGTCAAGAGCTCACTCGAAGATATAATCGATTATGTTTTCATTGATGTAATCTATTACTATTTAATGATGCAATCGATTAAACGTTCAGCTGGGCTCCACAAGGCACTAGGAGAGTATAAAGACCCAGGCCTACGTGGCTGAGGACTATGAAGCACGAAGTAGGAGATGATGAATGGAGAGGCTTTGAATTGAAACTCAAGATAGAGACGACGGGCGAAGTCTAACCGAGGCCCTTTGCGTCAATAGGCGTAGGAGATGCTGATGATGACTTTTTATTGATATAATCGATTACTTTTTCTAATTATGTAATCGATTACTTTCTTATTGGTATAATGGAATAACTTTTTATTTGGTATCATCGATTTTTTTTTTTATATTCAAAATATAAAAATTCTTATATATGCAATAATCCAAAGGGATCATTAACATTTTAAAGCATATCCTCAAATTTAATGTCCTCATGGGGAAAAAAAAGAAAATAGGCCATAATATAATAGAAAACAAATAAAAACAAATAAACAAATAGATAATCAATAAAGAAAATAATAACTATACCTTCCCTCGAAAGCATGAACGGGATTCCATCTGCAGTAGCAATTACAGAGCGATAAGACCTCTGATGTAGTCTGTTATTAATAACTATTAGCGAGATTGCTCGAGCAATAGACTCCTGCGGTCGGTGATCATCTCCCAGAGTCAGGTGTAACCGGACACTGTAGAGAGAGAGAGAGAGAGAGAGAGAGAGAGAGAGAGAGAGAGAGAGAGAGAGAGAGAGAGATGTTCGTGCGCAGAATCATCTCTGGGTGATTGATGGCTTAGCAGGCAGGAATTCCTTTAGTATCGGGGAGGACAATAGTTGAGCTAAATTTTGGAGATTGTAATTTTGTTTTGAAATTCAAGATATGTGTGGAAAAATTTTGTTTTGAAATTCAAGATATGTGTGGAAATTTTTCCAATTTTTCCACACATATCTTGAATTTCAAAACAAAATTACAATCTCCAAAATTTAGCTCAACTATTGGCTCGGAAAAGTTTCCTACCAGCTGATTGGTTAGAATTGTTTTGTCCAACCAATCAGCGATTAGGAAAATTTTCCGAGCTAAAAGAGCACCCCTGCGAGTCAGTGCAAATGCACCTCATTAAGAAAAAATGACTATAGTGGAGAAGTGTAAATAAAACCATAAATATTTATTAATCAAGGATAAAAAAACAAGTGAATTCTACATTGTTTGATGTTGAAAATGAAAAGGACAGAATTCTTGATAAACGAGAAAGCTTTTAAAAAAGAGTGATAGTTCCCAAAACTATTCATTAATCAAATACATATAAATTCTTCCTACTGTCTTGAAGTAGATGTAATATGATTTTAATATATCATTAATTTATTCATTACTTTTCTTCACCTATCTCGTACTTTATGTTAACCTATTGAATTTTTCTTATTCCCATGGCATTTCTTTGATGATCTTTTGTTATTATTTTCGCATATTTCATATTCACGAATTTTTTTTAAGGGACTTAATTTGTTTGTTCTACGCGAATATTTAGAATTTAGGCAATGATATCCGTTGATACGAAAATGATAGCTCTGGACAGTAAGGTAGCTTTAAAATATTAAATTCATGTATATACGATTTATACAGCCTTTTAATGGCTCAAATATTAAATCGATACCAAATCTATTCTCTAAATTTTATATAGATTCATTAAGGTCTTTTGTTAAAGGGTTGTTATATTGTCAATATTTTACTATTTTTATAGTTTTGTATCTAGAGAGATTTAATAATCAATCTATAATTTTTTTAAATCCTGACATAACACGTTTGAGAGAGTTAATAAACAATCAATTAATTTTTAAAATCCTGCCATAAGACTTGAAATGTATTTCTTATGAAGAGGACTTCGATTTCATAATAAATCATATGAATTAAAATGGCCGAATTGTATATATATGAAGTCCTGTTATTGCATTTATATTTTTCCAAAAAAATAAAAAAAAAATAAACCTTAGATTTAAATGGAAATTGTAAAATATAAAAACATTTGATTTAAATTGAAAATTAACAATTTAAAAAAAAAGGTTCAGATAAATTTAGTATTGCATCATTTGCTTCACGTCACATAAAATAATCTCGTATGATACACGAATGATCCAAATAATTTTTACAAAGCCAACAGTTTACAGACGCCATAATTTTCTCGCACTGGGACATAGAAGTAAATGATCTGGAACCAATCAAATAGCAGTTGAGGAATATCATCCAATTTAGAAATAACACCATCAAGAGCACACGACTGGAACATAAAAATCTGAGAGCTACTCATTACGGCTCATTGATTTATAAGTACACAGGATTTCGCTCTGTGGTAAATAGCACATTCGACGCTTGCATCAGGGTTGCCAGGTTTTCCAAATGAGAAAAGGCCAAAGTCTGATCAACTGCAGCTTTAAAAGGCCAAGCTAATAATAGAAAAAGGCCGAAAATATAGCATTTAAGGCTAACCAATTTTCAAAAGGCCATATTTAGGTATCTAGCACGAAAAAAGGCCAAATTTGGAGTTTTTTGGGCCAAAAAAGGCCAACCTGGCAACCCTGGCTTGCATGTATGAAGAAGATATTGCGTCTGTTGCCTTCATCCTGAAATGCCTATGGGCGTGGGATTCGTAATCAGTGGAAAACATATAGGTAATTATATACCTCTTTTTTATCCATTGAAATTGCAGGTGGGGAAGAGTTGCCTGCTGATGGCTATTGGGTGAGTGGGATTTTTAGGGGCTTGTTACATTGAACTACATAGCATTTGGTGTGATGGAGCTCATAGTAGTTGTTACACAAGAATTCGATGATAGTTGTACTATAAAACTCAATAGTAGTTAGTAATAAAGAATTTGATGACAGTTTTACAATAGAACTTATACTAGTTGGTAAAAAATAAATCTATGCCAGTTGTACAAAGAACTGAATAGTGATTATTACAAAAGAATTATATGGCAGTTGTACAATAGAACACATTAGTAGTTGCACAATAGATTTTGATAACGGTTGTACTATAGAATTCAATAGTAGTTGGTAATAAAGAATTTAATGACAGTTATACAATAGAAATATTAGGTGTTACGAAATAAATCGATGGCAGTTGTACTAAGAGATGAATAGTGATTATTACAAAAGAATTATATGACTGTTGTACAATAGAACTCAATAGTAGTTGGTAATAAAGAATTTGATGACAGTTATACAATAGAAATATTAGGTGGTACGAAATAAAACGATGGCAGTTGTACTAAGAGTTGAATAGTGATTATTACAAAAGAATTATATGACAGTTGTACAATAGAACACAGTAGTAGTTGTACAATAGAACACAGTAGTAGTTGTACAATAGATTTTAATAATAGTTGTAATATAGAACTCAGTAGAAGTAAATACTAAAGAATTCGATATCAGTTGTACAATAGAACTCAATGTTAGTTGAAACAAAGGAATTCGATGCCAGTTGTACTATAGAACTCAATAGTAGTTGGTAGAAAATAATTCAGTAGTAGTTGGTAGAAAATAATTCAAAAGTTGTTGGTAGAAAATAATTTAATTGTAGTTGGTAGAAAATAATTCAATTGTATTTGGTAGAAAATAATTCAATAGTAGCTGGCAGAAAATAATTAGATAGTAGTTGGTAGAAAATAGAACAATAGTAGTTGGTAGAAAATAATTCAAAAGTTGTTGGTAGAAAATAATTCAATTGTAGTTGGTAGAAAATAATTCAATTGTAGTTGGTAGAAAATAATTCAATAGTAGTTGGTAGAAAATGGTACAATAGTAGTTAGTAGAAAATGGTGCAATAGTAGTTGGTAGAAAATAATTCAAAAGTTGTTGGTAGAAAATAATTCAAAAGTTGTTGGTAGAAAATAATTCAAAAGTAGTTAGTAGATGATAATGCAATAGTAGTCGGTAGAAAATGATCCAATAGTAGTTGGTACAAATAATTCGATATCAGTTGGTGCAACGAAACGCCATGTCATTTGGTACAATGAAAATGCAGACGTGATAATCGAGTCTGTATTGCCAAACACTTATCTAATTTACATAGAGATTGCTTCGAAAGTTAAATTTGTATGTCATTATGTCTGGGAGTTTTGTTAACTTCCTAAGATAGTTTCGGGTAAAAATGATAGTAGGTGATTTTGTAAAAATATGACATCATAAAAATCTCTCCTTCATATACTTTGCAATGTGTGTGTGTGTGTGTAAAAAGAAGCCTTTACGACTTTGCTTCAAAACACGGAATAGTCTTTACGAATTTGCATTAAAATATGGAATAGTCTGTATTGATAAGAATTAGCCCGCGTGAAATATCAATTGCTAGTAGCTAAAAAAAGGGGGTAATAACTTATAATTTGCATTGGTTTTCAAACTTTACGAGGTAAACCACACATTTAAAACTAAGAAATTGACTTCTTCAATTTTCCCATAAAGCTCAAAATTTTGAAGCCATCATTGACAAAGGATCTGATCATCACTTTTTCATCGAAATTCTGATTTATTTCGAGGGAATTTGGTGAGAAGATTACCTGAAATGAAATTCTTTGAAAGAAGCCAAACAATTGACATATCAACTTCTAACAGAGTCCTTTGTTAAATTATGATTACAAATTAAATGCCAGTCCAGAAGTGTAAATGACAGCAGAATATTTAGTACACAGAAACAGAGCTAACAAAAAAAAAAAAAAAAAAAAAAAAAGTTTTTTTCGCTCTCATTTTATTCTATAGGGCATTGAATAATTGATGTTCTTGTTCAATTTTACATGTTTCTCATTTATGATTCCTGTAAGCGTTCTATCTGGAATTTCTTGAGCATTTTTGTATCTTTTTTATAGAAAAAAAAAATAAACAAGAAAAATTACTGGAATGATTAGCACATCCGAAGATATTAGGTAATGGCTCCCGAATATCTTCAAAATTCCCAATCAGAAATCTCGATTCTTCAAATCTATTCCTCCTGAAAAATTGATTACATTTGTAGCTATTTTAGTCATTTCTATATTATATGTATAAGCTCCCGAAAAAAATTATGATTTATGGAAAAGTCAAGAAAAACGAATCACTTGAATATTCGTTTTCCATAAAGAAAATCACTGTTACTTCTGCTACTAATGACAATACGTAATTTTGACAGTCATGGTCCTATAATAATAATAAAAAAGGCACCAGGACTATGATATCTATTCTCATATTCAATTTTGTTTCCCCCAAAACAGGCATTATACTTTTAGCTATTTAGCCATCACTAGATTTTTATGTATAAGCTCCCGGAAAAAAATATAATTTATGGAAAAGTGAAGAAAAACAAATCACTTCAGGATTAATTTTTCAAAAAAAAAAAAAAAAAAATCACCGAGTTACTTCTGCTACCATTGACAATAGGTAATTTCGACATTCATGCTCCTCTGAAAAAAAAATGCACTCGATGACGATGATATCTATTCTCTTTTTCATCATCAAGAGAAGATTCATCTTGAAATCGTCACTTAGTGTTGGACGGGCCCAGTGAAATCTTGTCACCTTCGTCATCCTTATTATCCGCCAGACTCGGCCTTTTCTCAATAGATCAAGTATTAAGATGACATGTTATCCTTTATTCCTCTTCCTCCTCTTTTTTATATTTTGCCGGATTCAAGGGCTCATTTATGGACTTGCTTTTGTATGCGGGTTTCTTCTTCTTCTCCCAGGTGATTAATGACAATCCAGTCAGCAGCTCTTTCGAAGAACTTAGTCTTTGGAAACCCCAGAATCTGAAAGGAAAAGTTTGTTCAATTT
>NC_090762.1:33261386-33276586 GCF_036898095.1 Palaemon carinicauda
TTCTGCAATTTAACTAGACTCAAACACTGCATTTTAAAAGAAGACTGTCTTTGTTGCAAAATAATTCACAAGACATCTCAATTTGAAATTTGATGTCCACGTAAACCAGTATATTTTATATACGTCCCCACAAGTAACTCGAAGCAAATCAACATTCATAATTTTTTCTATCAAGAGTCTTGCCGAAAACCACGAATGTTGCAGTTGCAATGAAGGAAGAGACTCTTCACGGAGGGATTTAACTCTCGTTTGGATAAATCATCGGAGTTCGAACTCTCGTTATGATAAAGAAGTAAGGTTCAACTCTCGTTAAGATAAATCAATGGGGGATTTAATTTTCGTTAAGATAAAGAAGTGGGTTCAGAGCTCATTAGGGTAAATCATTGGAGTTCTAACTCTCGGAAGGATAAAGAAGTTGGTTCAACTCTTTGTTAAGATGAATCATTGGAGTCTGAACTTTCGTTAGGATAAAGAAGTGGGTTCAACTCTCGTTAGGATAAATCATTAGAGTTCGAAGTCTCGTTAGCATAAAGAAGTCAGGTTCAACTGTCGGTAAGATAAATCATTGGGGTTCGAACTTTCCTTAAGATAAAGAAGCTCGTTAGGGTATATTATTGGAGTTCGAACTTTCGGTACGATAAAGTTGGTTTAACTCTTGTTAAGATAAATCATTGGGTTCAAAGTTTCGTTAGGATAAAGAAGTGGGTTCAACTCTCGTTAGGATAAATCATTGGAGTTCGAACTTTCGTAAGGTTAAAGAAGTGGGTTCAACTCTCGTCAGGGTAAATTATTAGAGTTCGAACTCTCGTTAGGATAAACAAGTGGGTTCAACTTTCGTTAGGATACCCTAATAGAGTTAGAACTCTCGTTAGGATAAAGAAGTAAGGTTCAACTCTCGTGAAGATCAATAATTGGAGTTCGAAATTTCGTTAGGATTAAGAAGCGAAGTTCAAGTCTCGTTAGGATAGGAGTTCGAACTTTCGTTACGATAGAGAAGTGAAGTTCAACTCTTGTTAGGATAAATAATTGGAGTTCGAACTTTCGATAAGATGAAGAAGTAAAATTCAACTCTCGTTAAGATGAATTATTGGGGTTCGAACTTTCAGTAGGATATTGAAATGGGTTTAATTATCGTTAGTATAAATCATTGGAGTTCGAACTTTCGTTTGGATAAATCATTGAGATTTGAACTTACATTTGGATAAATCGGTGGGGTTCACACACTCTTTGGGATAAATCAGTGTGGTTGAACTTTTGTTAGAAGAAACTGATGAGGTTCAAACTCTTGATTAATCAGTAAGGTTCGAACTCTAGTTAAGACAAATCAACGTCAACAATTAGTAGTGGATAGAGCACTGGACTTTAATTCTTCCTAACGCAATTATTATTATTATTATTATTATTATTATTATTATTATTATTATTATTATCATTATTATTATTATTATTATTATTATTATTATTATTATTATTATTACCAGCCAAGCTACAGCCCTAGTTAGAAAAGCTTCAACAGGGAAAAATAACCCAGTGAGGAAAGGAAATAAGGAAATAATTAAACGATGTGAAAAAATTAACTAAATTATTCTAATCAAATTTTACTTGGACAACAGTTGTTTTAAACATATCTTCAATTTAGTATTTGAACATTTTCAGTATGGAAGGTATCAAGGCAATTCAAGGTATTAGGGACAGGGTAATCCTGAGGAGGTCGGTACTTGTTGAAAAGAGCATTTAGAAACATAATTCTTTTCCACTTTTTTCATGTTATACTTAACAAGTAGACTAATTGCTGAAATGATACCAACCTCACACGAAGTGAGATGTAAGGGGTTACGCAGAAAGAGGTTGTGCTGGTATAAGGCCAGCAATGCTTTGTATGAATTCTGCTTGGTGATTTACATTTGTTTGTTTTCATTTCATATTCTAGATTTATCAGTTTGAAGGTTTTCTCTCGCAAAACCAAAGCTAATCTCTCTCTCTCTCTCTCTCTCTCTCTCTCTCTCTCTCTCTCTCTCACCCATATAGTATCTGTTTGAAATAAGGCTTAGTTTTAATAGCGTAAAATTTTCTAAAGGATTAAACCTAAGAAACAAAACAAAAAATATTTTTAATTGCGTGAAATTTTCTAAAGGATTAAACCCAGAAAAAAAAAATTGATAGTATTATCCTCTATATGATATAGGCGAAAATGATTTGAAGATCAACAGGAAGATGGTAAAGCAATATGACTTAATAGCATCAAGATAAAGGGGGAGGGGGATAGTTTTGTGTTTGACAAAGCGGAGACAAAAACCCGCTGAAAAGCGAAATTGGCACCAATTAAGAGCACCGCTCTGGGTGGCCCAGGTGTGGAGACGTCCCGGGGAAGAGAGACACTCTTCCGCTCCATCGCTCCAGATATCAACTCACAAGTCAAGTGCCTTATCAGATAACAGCCCGATACAGAGTCGCCGCTGTCGCATGAAAACATAACTTATGATAACGTTCTTCACAGACTGCACATTACCGGTCTCTTCATAGGCGCCTTTTGGCTTCGTTCCCTAGGTCAGTGGCTAGGGTCAGGGCGCTGATGGGTGGATGCGTGTGACCTCGAGATGTTGGGACTCGAAGGAAGTAAGATGGGACGGTGACGTACCCCATGGGAGGTTGGGGATGGGCGCCCTTCGCCTTTATCTCTCCGTAGGATACCACCAAAGAAGGTGGTGCTTTGAGGTTTATGTCACCTTTCAGATTACTCTATTTAATTAAGGAAAAAGCATCTCTCTCTCTCTCTCTCTCTCTCTCTCTCTCTCTCTCTCTCTCTCTCTCTCTCTCTCAGGGTTTTGCTCTGTATTTCTTAGTCACAGTTTTATGATTAATTAGAAATATATATATATATATAATATATATATATATATATATATATATATATATATATATATATATATATATATATGTATATATATATATATATATATATACATGTATGTATGTACGTATGTATGTATGTATATTTTAGGTGTGGCTTTGAAATGCAGCTAGATATTATTGTTTTTTTTTATTATTGAAAATAACAAAATTATAATTCTGTAATAGTTTTATGCACTCATTATACAATTATGCAATTACCTCCTCTTGCGTTTATCCAGAATACCAATGAAATTTTTAATAAATTCCAAGAAAATTTGAAAATTGAATACCATTTTTATCGTACATGAATAATTAAAGAACATAGAGATTATGGAGATACTTTACTTTTTTAACTGAAAATAAAAAAAAAAAATCCTAAGTATGAAAAGTATAGATACCAAAATATATAAGTAGACCAGTCAATAAACACAAACGCACGCATAAACAATCTATTATATTATGTGTATATATGTGTGTATATATATATATATATATATATATATATATATATATATATATATAGTTGATAATAGGGTTCCTCTCGAGAATCATATTTTAAGTAAAAATAGAAAAGTCAAAGCTGATATCATCTTTATTTGGGAGCTTTCGACATAACTTCTGTCATCTTCAGCTTATTTGCAATCGTTATTATGTAAAATTAATGAAAATTATCATAAGTAGATAATTAGGAAGATATACTTCCAAGAATTGCCCAATTAAAGGTCATAAAACCATATAAGTAATGATGACATTTATATGGTTTTATGCTCTTTTATTGGTTTGATTTTAGAGTTGGTGGGGAGTTATCTACTTACTTTAATTTTTACTAATTTTACATAATAACAATTGTAGATAGGCTAAAGATACAGAAGTTATGTCGAAAGCTATCAAATGAAGAAGATGATAGCCGCATTGACATTCTTATTTTGTCTTATATATATATATATATATATATATATATATATATATATATATATGAGAGAGAGAGAGAGAGAGAGAGAGAGAGAGAGAGAGAGAGATATACATATATTATATATATATTATTTATATATATTATATATACAGTATATATATATATATATATATATATATCAGTTTTACTAACAAAACGTTTGCTTTACATAAAAGTGTACTAAAAATTCAAACCGATATAGAAAAATAATTAATAATAGGAGACAAGAAACGACAAGTCTTTCCCATTTAGTAGTCTCAATAGAATTATATATCCATTTCTAGACAACTGTTTTCTTATTAAGTCAAATATTTTAGAACTGGTAATTAGTAATTGGATTTCCTTTATTGGCATCTAAAAGGAACCTCAATTGAAATCTGTAAACATTGACTGCTTCGGAGGGAAAAAAAAAAAAACCTTTTTAGGTATTCTTATCTCTATATGAATGTCTAAACAGTCACTTAAAAAGTACACTTTACAAGAGGCAAATACGAAGGCATACCAAGCTTATACAAGCAAACAAAACTGACAATCACGCGCACGTTCCAACAATACAAAACTATATTTATGAACTTGTTTTAGGATTCCTACGTGCTTGTAATAAGAATATTCACTTTATTAACTTGCACAATAAAACTCACGGCTAATCTGAGTATTTGCCCGAGTACCAACGGCAGGTATGGATGTCAGATAGACTGTCCGATATTGTTAGACTTTATCTTTTGTTGTTGAATTATTGTTGACATGACATGCCGCCAGTTGTGCTAATCGACCTTGGGATAGTCTACTATATATATATATATATATATATATATATACATATATATATATATATGTATATATATATATATATATATATTATATATATGTATATATATAATGTCCTAATCCTTGTGTATATATATATATATATATATATTTATATTATATATATATATATATATATATATATATATATATGTATATATATACATATGTATATATTTCCTAATCCTCTTATGAAAAATATGTAGTAGTATGTGTTTTATACAGTGAGACTAACTGGCTTTTTAAGAGTACTATGACTGTCACAAATTGTAGTGCGCGATCACTGAACTCTGTTATACGTCACGTGTCTTAAGTCTGTTAAAGTGATGTGTTGAAAGCCTATTGGTGACAGTACATTTCCATCACAGTGGAGAGTTCCACAAAATCTAACAATTCAGCATGTTGAGAGAGCAACATTGCATTTACGTACCGAGGGTTAAGCAGTACCTATCGCGATCATAAGAGCAAGTAGGTACTCGTCTGAGAGTATCGGGCTGTGTAAGGTGTATTCACAAACATTCTTGTTATAAAGCGAAATCCCAGTCTAACACCATCATCAGTTCGCAGTAGTCAGTGTGGGGATGAAAACTGGCCATACTCCAGGCAGTGAATAAGGGCATGGCTTAGACAAGGCTGTCTCGATTGGCTGAGGCCTTTGTCCTGAAGTAGGCTAGAAACGTCAACATTTGTTGTTGTTGTTGATGTTGTAGTATATATATATATATATATATATATATATATATATATATATATACAGTATATTTATATATATATATATATATATATATATATATATGATAAATTTTTTTTTCTTGCACATTTAAACGTGTTTCTTTCATATTTCAAATAAGCCATATATATTAATACATTAAAGTCTGGATTCTCTTAACGACCTCGGGATCAGAGCCCAAGGCGGAACCGCCCTAAGACTATGACATCGGACCGGCGGGGATTTGAACCCTCGCCAGGATATCTGTATGCCAGTGACCATACCGGCATACAGATATCCGTGGCGTAGTGGTATGGTCACTGGCATACAGATATCCTGGCGAGGGTTCAAATCCCCACCGGTCCGATGTCATAGTCTTTGGGCGGTTCCGCCTTGGGCTCTGATCCCGAGGTCGTTAAGAGAATCCAGACTTTAATGTATTAATATATATGGCTTATTTGATATATATATATATATATATATATATATATATACAGTATGTTTATATATATGTATACAGTATATTATATATATATATATATATATATATATATATATATATAAAATTGGACAATATTGGAGTGGCGTCCAAAAAAATAAAATGTCTTCAGACAACTGAGCTCCAGTTATTTTTTATTTGTTCATTGGTTATTTGGTGTCGACATATACTTCTGATCAAGTTTTGACGCGTTTCTTCATCAGGACTACATTGGTCGAACAATAGAATTGTACTTTGATAGTAAGTTTATGGTGTTAGGATAGAAAAATATTGAATCTTCGTGTTATCCTGAAAAGTAACTGGAGTTTAGTTTGTCGCAAGACATACTTTTTGTAAGCAACTGTGATATTGTCTATTAATTATAAACGTAAACTAACATACATAATAACCATATATATACTGAGATACAAGAACAACAGATAAAAACAGTCTACTGCAGTACAAAGGCCTCAAACGTGTCACTTTATGTCTGGCCTTTGGCCAGTTTTCAACACTGTTGCCCAATGCTGATTGGTGATGGTGGGAAATTTTCATCTGATTGCTCATAGAAAACCAACCTAGGATGGGTAACCCCGACTAGTACAGCTTTGATGATATGGTAGTACGTAAAACTTTTCACCATGTTAGGGTATCCCCACTAAGAAAGGGAGTATATATATATATATATATATATATATATATATATATATATAAAATCATCATCATCATCATCATCATCATCACCATCTTCTCTTACGCCTATTGACGCAAAAGGGCCTCGGTTAAATTTCGCCAGTCCTCCCTATCTTGAGCTTTTAAATCTATACTTCTCCATTCATCACCTCCTACTTCACGCTTCAAAGTCCTCAGCCATGCAGGCCTGGATCTTGCAACTTTTGTAGTGCCTTGTGGAGCCCAATTGAAAGTTTGGTGGACTAATCTCTTTTGGGGAGTACGAAGAGCATGCCCATACCGTCTCCATCTACCCCTCACCATGATGTCACCCACATATGGCACTCGAGTAGTCTCTCTTATAGTTTCATTTCTAATCTTGTCTTGCCATTTAACTCCCAATATTGTTCTGTGTGCTTTGTTCTTAAATCTACCCAGATGACTCTAGTTTAACTCAAAATCCAATGTATGTATACAATGTTATACAGTGTATTGTTGTAAAATGCAGGTCTAAAGTTAAAATCTAAGAACAACCATTCAAATTTAAGTAGGGAATTAAACTTAAGTTTATATATTGATCAAGAGGTTTCTTAGGTTAATGTCAGTGAAAATAATGATAATAATATTACAGCATACAATTATAGTGTTACTTCCCACGGTCCGGGTGGGCCCTTCCTCTCTCACCACTTTCAACTATGTAAATGTGCAGAATTAAGGTACCATTTGTCATATCGACACACTCTTACATTATTATTAGTAATGTCAGCATCATCTCCTTATACGCTTATTGACAAAGGGCCTCGGTTAGATGTCACTAGTCGTCTCTATCTTGAGCTTTTAAATTAACATGCTTCATAGTATTCAGCCATCTAGTCCTGGGTCTTCCAATTCTTCTGGTGCGTTGTGGAGTCCAGTTGAAAGTTTGGTGAACTAATCTCTCTTGGGGAGCACGAAGAGCATGCCCAAACCATCTCCATCTACCCCTCACCTTGATGTTATCCACATATGGCACTCGAGTAGTCTCTGTTATAGTTTCATTTATATTCCTGTCTTGCCATTTAACTCCCAATATTGTTCTGTGTGCTTTGTTCTCAAATCTACAAAATCTGTTGGGTATTGTTTCACTGTTATGTCACGACTCATGTCCATACAGTAACACCGATCTTGCTAAACTGATACATATCTTGATTTTTATATGTAATTTCAGGCGATTTTATTTCCAAATTTGACTTAACCTAACCATGGTCTGATTTGCTTTTTTTCAATCTTTCATTAGGCTCCAATTCTGAGGACCTTGCATAAGAGATCATAATTTCTAAACATTTAAATGATTCCACCTCAATAATCTTTTCTCCTTCCAGTGACATTTCATCTTCCATTACATAGTCCGTTGTCATCATCTCTGTCTTTCTTCTTTTTATCTTGAGCCCAGCCTCAAGTGATATTGCATGCGTTATGGAAAGCAAGCATTGCAAATCCTGTGGTGTTGTGCTAATAAGGACAGCGTCGTCAGCATAATTTAGGTCAGCTAATTCTTATTACCAAATCAGTCCAATCCTTCTCTATCATCCCCAATTGTTTATCCATTAAAAAATCTAAGAGGAGTATAAATAACAGGTGACAACAAATTCCCTTGGAGTACTCCACTGTTCACTGGAAATTCATTTGATAGGACTCCATTAACATTAACTTTGCACTTGCTATGCTCATGAACAGAATTCATCACATTTCCATATTTAATCCATATTTAAGAGAAACTCGCTACGAACGCAGGACTCTCCAGAAAATTGGCCGATACACACAATAAAAGGCTTTTGAATAGTCCACAAATGCCATCAACAGTGGATTTAGTAATATAAGTATTATTATTTTTGTTGGTGTTGTTGATGTTATTTTTGTCATATTAAGAGTCATATCATTAAAGGTAATATTATTAATAATGGTTATTTCGGTTCTTATATTCAATATTTAGTGGAAGCACTCTGGTCACGAGGCTTTTTGATAGTTTGAGACTTATTTCTTACTACATATTTTCCTTTTAGTGAAAGTCGTTAGCGCTTTGTAGCCCTTTTTTTCTGGCTAATTACATTTGCAGTATACAGCCGGTAGCTATGGCAATTTAAGCTTTTTTAAAAAAAATAGTATTTTTTTTCGTGATTTTTGGAATCAAATATAAAGAATTAGAGATTGGAAACGGAGATTGGACTGAGAATTTTATTTAAATGAAACGACCTTGTTCGGAGTGCCAGTGGCCTGGCCTGTTACTCTAGATCAAGAAAGGTCAAAGGATTTGGTTGATTTGAGTGAAGAATTTTTGGCTCCATATAATCGGAGTCTGCTTGGACATTAAGGGCAGGTTGTGTAATTATCATTATTATTGATAAGAGAAATATCTGAATGATTGCGATAGCAGTATTAAGGCTAATTTGAACTCCATTGATAATCTCTGAGTGTCCAACAGGAACAGATTATTATTATTATTATTATTATTATTATTATTATTATTATTATTATTACTTGCTAAGCTACAACCCTAGTTGGAAAAGCAGAATGCTATAAGCCCGAGGAGCCCAACAAGGAAAATAGTCCAGTGACGAAAGGAAATAAACTACAAAACAAGTAATTAACATCTGAAATTAAATGTTTTAAGAATAACATGAAAATGAAAATACCATATATAAATAGAAAAACTTTAAGTAAACAAGAGAAAGAGGAATAAGATAGAATATAGAGTATATATATATACAAAGGTAATATTTTTTTTCCTCATTTCTTCTCTGGCATCGTGTAGTCTCAGTCACGAATTTATCAGATAATGCTTAAATGAATAATATCAAATTCACTTTCTAGAAGTGGTTACTCACAATAATGCTTCTAGTCTTTTCTTCATCTTTATAAATTCTGCTTAAATGTCTTAGAATGAAAGTGACCAGGTATATAAATGTGCATTTTAATAGGTGTCTCTTATTATAAAACTGATATGTTGGCATCCTGGGGTCTTTATAGCTGAGTGTCATTAGAGAGAGAGAGAGAGAGAGAGAGAGAGAGAGAGAGAGAGAGAGAGAGAGAGAGAGAGAGAATCTATTTTGAACGAACCATACAAATTAACAAAGAGTTTAATTTCAACATGAAGTGAGAGAGAGAGAGAGAGAGAGAGAGAGAGAGAGAGAGAGAGAGAGAGAGAGAGAGTATTTTGAATGAAACATACAAGTTAAAACACCGTAAGTTTGATTTCAACACTTAACGGGCAAGGGGAAAGCACCCGAAGAAAGTAAATTGAGAAATTAGAATATAATATTCCGGAAGCTTTTTGATTGATGTTCAGGCCGTAGCGGACTATCTCACTTCTACCCGCTTATCAGACGGGAAAGATAACACCGCAAGATTTTTATGGTTTTTATGTTATCCTTTTTTTTTTATTGTTTTTGAGGGGACGTAAGTGTCGCCGAAAACAAAGACACTTATTTTTGTGAATAAGTTTTACAGCCTGAGAACGTCCCGCCTCAGACATTCCTCAGGGGCGTCTGGTATCCTCCAGTAGCTGGTGGAGGAACACGTCACGTGCGCATTTCACACACAAATTGAGGCTCTTCGGGGCTCTTGTGTGGTCGCCTACAGACGATGTGGTGGTTTCACTCCACTCTGCTCTTTTTTTTATCATCCTTGTTTATTGACTGCGGATGAGAGAGAGAGAGAGAGAGAGAGAGAGAGAGAGAGAGAGAGAGAGAGATTTCTGACTGCGGGGAGAAACACCTGGTTGATATGTCTACTGTAGGGCTTTTGCTTTTCTCTTGGAAGGACTATATAGGTTTTGAATACTAATCAGTAAATTTTTAATCACTTCCATGCTTTTCAAAATCTGCAGAGAGAGAGAGAGAGAGAGAGAGAGAGAGAGAGAGAGAGATTTCTGACTGCGGGAAGAAACACCTGGATGATATGACTACTGTAGGGCTTTTGCTTTTCTCTTGGAAGGACTATATAGGTTTTGAATACTAATCAGTAAATTTTTAATCACTTCCATGCTTTTCAAAATCTGCAAAGAGAGAGAGGGAGAGAGATTTCTGACTGTCGGAGAAACACTTGGATGATATAACTAGATCTTTTGCTTTTCTCTTGGAAATATTATACAGATTTTAAATACTAATCAGTAAATATTCAGTTACTTTCATGTCTTTCAAAATCTGCTAAGATCATGGTCCTATTCTAAAATTTCCGGTTTGAATTGCTGGTAACTTTATAAAATACTCTTATATTTGATATTATTCCTATACCTGATATGAGAAATAATTTTTTTGTCTTAATGAGAATGAATGTTGTCGGCGGTAGAGGGAATCTTATATATTCACTAAAAAGAATATTGTGTAGAATTCCCCCTTCTTGTTTTTCAATCGATGCTACTCGTTTAATAGGTTGTTTCGGTAATAAAAAAAAAAGATCTCTAATCATTGTAAATGGTTTAGACACCATTTGCTTGATGAGACTTCCGATCGTAAAATTTTTCCGTTTAAAGGTGAGAAATTATTTTAAATTCATAAAGCGTTCTCTTGCTTTTAGCGCCTTTGTAACTATGGGGGTATGCTATACACGTGCTATGAATAACTTTAATGAGACGCATTCTGCAAATGGACCTTTCATATATAGGGGATGGGTTGGTAGTGAAGAATTGTTTATGAGTTGGGCTTAGAGTTTCTTCAAATCTATTTAAATAACTTATTCCTGATCTAGATATTAATCTTTAGCACCGCCGTTCGGTTAGTTCATTATGCATGTTGCATAAGGTTTTTCATAACTCTGACCATCCTTTACGTTCAGATCTTCCTGGACAGTACCATCCTGTTCGTAATACTATAGTCAATTCTTTTTAGTGAGGTAGATTTGCACCGACTCGCAGGGGTGCCCTTTTAGCTCTGAAAAGTTTCCTGCTCGCTGATTGGTTGGACAAGATAATTCTAACCAATCAGATAGCAGGAAACCTTTCTGAATTAAAAGGACTCCACTGCAAGTCTGTGCAAATGCGCCTCATTAAAAATAAATCGAGTTTAGGTATGCAGCTAATTCTTATAGCCAGGCCTTCTCCAGCATGAGGCTCAATACTGCACCGTATTCTGAAGTTTTATTCCAGCTGTTACCAAGTTGTGGAATGATCTTCTTAATCGGGTAGTTGAATAAGTAGAACTTGAAAAGTTTAAACTTGCAGCAAATGTTTTTATGTTTAGTAAGCTGATATAAATCGTTTTATAATTTATATTTAACATATCTTTTTTGATGTTTTTTTATGTTACTGTTTTGAAATTTTTTATTGTTAATTTTTACCCATATCGTTTATTTATTTCCTTATATCCTTTCCTTCCTAGGCTATTTCCACAAGGAATTACATTCTCTTTTTATCGTTTTCTTAATCCCATATTTATGTAGGTGTGTTTCTTCATTGTAATGGTCTGTGTTTTATATATGTACTTCAAGTATCTCGTTTTTACTACGTTTCTCGTATTTTTCAATAAGTCTTCGTTTTGAAAAGAGCCCGTGTCTTCTCTTTTTTATTTTTCTTCTATGTTCTTTTTGTATTTCTATGACCCTTCCTATTTTTTTCTTTTTTTTAATCGACATTTCTCTCTTTATCATTGGCAATTTTGTCTCCCTTTGCCTGGATGACCGTGCAAACCGGAAATGTGTATTAAAACATTTCATCGAAAAAATTTTCACATTCTTCCTATGGTTCTCTTAACTACTGAAATTAAACCATAATTATATTTTTTCACAGTTCATTACACAGTTTTGAAAGAAAGAATGGCGCAAAAAGGGGCTTCTTGGAGTTTGAGCCAATATTATTTTTTTTTCTAGTTTACATCAGTTTATGTACTGATTTTTTATCCGTTAAATTTTATATTTAATTATTGTAAAACCGTTCTGAACAAAATCCCTCCATGTTGTCAATATGGGATAGTATCGTCCGTAGAGTTTTTACTTTAAATATTATTGCGTATCTTTTTCCAAAAAGCAAGATGGGCGTATGAAGTAAATGTCAGACACAAATCTCCTACAGTAGACTGGAATTTAAAGAAGCATTTATTTTATATTTTTTTAAGAAATATGAAAGATTTTTTTTTTCTATTTTCGAAAATTAATCCTTTTTAATACTCCCACAGAACAAGTAGCTTTACTCACTGGAAAGAAAATATGAGGGGGAAAGAAGTTAGAAAAACGAGAGAAGAGAATTTCGAAGTAGGTTTAGTAATAAAAATAAAATACAGAGTTGGCTCATTGGTTAAATAGGTGTTCAAAATTGCCATGCAATATCCCTGTATTTTTTTCTTTTTATATATGTTTTAAAGATGGAAAGTTTTGCCAAGTGATCTATGCATATGTGTAGATCTCTTCTCCTACGTTTCGTTAAAAAGGATAAAATGAGGTTTAAACATTTAATTATATAATTATCATTTACAATAATAATAATAATTATAATAATAGTTATAATAATAATAATCATAATTATTATTATTATTATTATTATTATTATTATTATTATTATTATTATTATTATTATTGTCATGATAATTAAAATTATTATTGTTATTGTTTTTAATACTAATAACGATTATCATTATTATTATTATTATTGTTATTATTATTACTTCAAATATGGTTAAAAAAATAAACAATATAAGCATAATGCTTATCAATATCACTGTTCTTTATTTTGTTTTATTTCATGCAAACAGTAAAAAACGGGAAAAAATACACAATTACATATATAGGCATCCTAAGTGATACGTTAGTCCACTTAGTTATTTATCGGCGGCCCCAAATGGAACTGAATTAAAGAAACAGTCTATATCAAGCCATTAGAGGGACAATTCAGTATCTATTTCTGTGTCCGAGAACATTTAATGGAGGATAAGGTATCTTGTAAAAGGGTACTTACATCGAAGTGACTCTATTTCTGAGGTAGGGAATAGAAATTAGAGATAGTAGTTTTAGACAAGTGTCTATATATCGATCTGTTTGTGTACACACAACACACACACACACACATATATATATATATATATATATATGTGTGTGTGTATGTGTGTGTGTGTATGATATATACTATATATATATATATATATATACACACTGTGTGTGTGTATGCTGCTTTATAAGATACGAGTTAAAAGTCTAATTGGGCAAGAGCATAATAATATATTTACATATTCACATAATACATATAATTTAAGCAGCATTTTTATGATATTTGATTACTTTCTAAAATTATTATTATTATTATTATTATTATTATTATTATTATTATTATTTTAATTATTATTATTATTATTATTATTATTATTATTATTTTAATTATTATTATTATTGTTGTTATTGTTATTATTGTTATTATTATTATTATCATTATTATTATCATTATTATTATTATTATTATTATTATTATTATTATTATTATTATTATTATTATTATTATTACTATAAGTCATATCACCTTTATTACATATCTTTAATATTATCTCAGGTTGGATCTATAATGTAACAAATATGGAATCCAATTACAGAAAATAATGAGGTTTTTCTAGTTAGGTTAGGGATGTGTTTTAGAATTGATTAAGTATGTGTAAGAGTTTAAAACCTTGTTCTGTATGCAATTGAGAGAGAGAGAGAGAGAGAGAGAGAGAGAGAGAGAGATTCTAAAGCGTATGTGCAATATATATATATATATATATACAGAGAGAGAGAGAGAGAGAGAGAGAGAGAGAGAGAATCTTAAGCGTATGTGTAATATATATATATATATATATATACATATACAGAGAGAGAGAGAGAGAGAGAGAGAGAGATTCTTAAGAGTATGTGCAATATATATATATATATATATATACATACATATACAGAGAGAGAGAGAGAGAGAGAGAGAGAGAGAGAGAGGGAGAGAGAGAGATTTTTAAGCGTATGTGCAATATATATATATATATATATATATACATATATATACATACATACATACAGAGAGAGAGAGAGAGAGAGAGAGAGTGAGAGAGAGAGAGAGAGAGAGAGAGAGAGAGATATTTTTAAGCGTATGTGCAATATATATATATATATATATATAGAGAGAGAGAGAGAGAGAGAGAGAGAGAGAGAGAGAATTATTTGATAATGTTCAGTGAAGGTTGAGCGCTCTGAAAAGAGAAAGTGTGAAAATCCCTTGGCGCATTTAAAATTCTCCGAATATGCAAGGCAGTGAAGAGAAAGAGAGGAGAATTAGCAATCCTATTTGGAACATAATTTTTACCATGTGATAAATCTTGCATGGGTAGCCAAGTGGAAAGCAAACAGAAACCATAAACCATCGGTGCTTCTGTAGAGGAGACCGCACTTTGGCTAAATGCCAATTTAACCGAACCGAGGTAACATCAGGGAATATAAACCAGGCGGTAAAAGAAACCAGGGTATTGTTTATGCATAAATTTATTAAGCATTAAAAAAAAACAGCGAGGTAGAAGGAAGTATTGGAGTTCAGCATTCAACATAGCCTTCGTGGAGATGGCGGTGCAGAGAAACTGGGGTTACGCATACCCCCAAGTACTTGATTTTAGAATCTAATAAAGGTTTTTATACTTCTTTGTACCGGTTTTATCGTGTATTCCTCTTAATAGATATTGTTCCTTGTGGCCAATAATGAACGTGCTTTAATTTATAGG
>NC_090762.1:33289586-33297086 GCF_036898095.1 Palaemon carinicauda
TTTTCCCCCACTTTTATCTTGGGTCGATGTTTCTGGCCAGTGTTCTCAATCTACCTCTGTCCCACCACTTCATCATCGGTTAATTTCACAATCTCCACTGGCCATATTTGGTTTTGGCTAATTTTTCATGGCCGGATGCCTTTCCTAGCGCCAACCCCTCCCATTTACCCGGGCTTGGGACCGGCACCAAGTGGAGGCTGGCTTGCCTCCCTCAGTGGCTGGGTTATAAGTCAAACAGAAATGAAGTTATAAAAAAAAATCATAACGATATTGTTGATTGTCAGACTTTTATTCCACGTGTACCCACTATGCAAACCTGACCGTTTTGTTTAAAAAATATTGTTCATGTAAACGTGAAGGAGAAATTTCCTTCGTGGAAGACTCCATCCATTTCTCCGAATTAACATGTTTAATAAGCGTGACGCAGAAAAATGCAGTGGGAAATTACGTCCTTTTTATATACGAGAGAGAGAGAGAGAGAGAGAGAGAGAGAGAGAGAGATTGTTAAAAGTGTTTATGAGTTAGTTCCCTATGATCAAGCCAGAGCGTTTTTCGTTCTGCATTTCCCAATTTACTGTTTATTTGAAAATAACTTGAACGCTGCTTCTTCTTGTGGCACCAACCACCCGTTGAGATATTACCGCTAGAGGGTTATGGAGTCCTTTGACTGGCCAGTCATTACTACATTGGCTCCTCTCTGGTTACGGTTCACTTTCCCCTTGCCTCTTCATACAACGAATAGTCTGGCCTATTCTTTACAGATTCTCCTCTGGCCTCATACATCTGACAACACGGAGATTACCAAACAATTCTTCTTCACTTAAGGGGTTAACTTGGGTAGTGCCATACCCTCTGTATTATGGTCTTCCACTGTCTGGGGATAGAGTTTGGTTGCTTGAGGGTAAACTTGGGCACACTATTCCATCTTATTTCTCTTCCTCTTTTTTTTTGTCAAATTTTTTCTATTTTATATAGAAAATATTTATTATAATGTCACTGTTCTTTAAATATTTTATTTTTCCGTGTTTCCTTTCCTCACTGAGCTATTTTCCCTGCTGGGGCCCCTGAACGTATAGCATCCTGCTTTTCCAACTAGGGTTGTATCTAAGCAAGTAATAATAATAATAATAATAATAATAATAATAATAATAATAATAATAATAAAACAATCACAAAGGTTACGGGAAAAACTCTAAAGGTGCATTCCTATGTTATTCTTTTCTTACCAGATATCAGTGACACTGGTGAATGTCTTGAAGGAAAGATTTCTGCCACAATATCGAAGATTTTAATCTCTAATATCATGGCTAACTGCTGATTTATGAAAGTGGCACTTATAACGTTGATAGGCAAACGAATACCCATCGTCTAAATACTAACTCTGCCAAAATTAAGATCATATAGATTTCATGTACAGGTATGTCTTTTACTGAATAATCTTCCTTATAACCTTGAGTTTTTTACATTTAGTGCACATTAAGACAATAGTCAGACAAGTCACTGTAAATAACAGCAATAGTGAAGACAATTATGCCAGATTAGTATTATTTTTATTGTTTTTCCTTTTGAGAATGTAGGATACTGTGAATTTTGTCAGAGGAAATCCAATACTATTCCCTTTCTTGGATATTATAGTATTGAAAACAGCGAAGCTAAAAGACTTATTTTAAGTGATTACCCATAATTATCTTCTATATTCTTCCTGTGGTTAAAGGAAATACATCAATTGATTGCTTTAATGGACAACAATAAGCGTAAAAGAGCAAATCGACGAAGCAAAAATAATAAAACGGTAAAAATTATTAATGGTAACGGTTTCATTAAAGGAATTCTACTTGAAGCACTAAGATGTATATACTTGAAGATTCGTATTTATGATTCTATTTTGATATCCCTAGTCATTAGGTCATTTATTAACACCCACCTGGATTTGGGCAGCATCCCTTTTGTCATCAAAAAATTTATAAATCAATAGAATTTATATGTAAATAATGCTTTAGCTGTCAAGGAGTTTTTGTGTCGTATAAGTCATTAATTAATCAAGCACATTTATTTTTAATGAAAGCGATGTATAATCACGGCAATGCTGTAAATGAACGATTGCATGTAAACAAAGTGACAGTCTCAATTTGCTTTTTTATACCGTTAGCTAGTCAAATTCGCTCCTGGACGCGCTTTCGAGGTTTAATGCCGCCTCTCCACCTTCTGTCGGCAGAAGAACGAAATCTGACTCTCCTCGGACATCAATTTCCCCTTATTTTCAGCTTCGTCGTAAATCACGCAGTAATGTTTTCCTCTACTAAATCATACATGAAAGTTGATGCGCAAGTTAACGGAGATATTTCACGTGAAATCTTGCGTTACAGGCCGGATCATCGGGGAAATTACAAGCGCCAGGTGTTTGGGTTCGTTTAAGACTAATTATCTGCCTCGAAAGCTCAACACCGCAGCGTTGCGTAGACACAACCCCGTGTTTAGGCGTGATCCATGGGACAAGTTTAGCACTGCATGCATTTTGTTAGTGATTTATCTCATGTAAATAAAAAGGAAATAAAACCGTATTTTCTTATTCAGCGAGTTCCATCTAATTGTAATACTAAGTCCAGTGTAAATTGAGAATTAGCCCTCGTTACGAGCTATTTAATTCGTGTCTCGTTTCCGCTTATTAAATGCTAGACAAACTTCGCATTGAGAGATAGACTGAAAGAATAGGAAATACGGACGATTATTATTTATCTTGAGAAACTCAAGTGTTCACGAATACGAACTCAAACGTTGTTTAGCCGTTATTTTGGACTATTACTTATTTTGAATTAAACATCATAAAAGAAATATATGATGATGAAGACTATTGATCTAAAGACTTCCTCACATGGTGGTAATATTTTAACGTATATCATATCCTATTCAGATTGCGAGATTTGTTCTGGTTAAATCTCGCATCAGAATCGTGTATTTTTTATATCTTCACGGCTATTTCCTGTTTAAAAAGACAAATTTACCGCCTGCTTATAAATTTTACACGTAATCGCAACTAGAGGATTTAGGTATGCATATTACGTGTATGATACAACAAGGAAACGTACTTAGAACGTTTAATGACAGGAAACGTTGTGTTCTCGGAACGAGAGATAAGATTATCTTTCGCGATCAAATTCTTTCTGACATTATTGGATCGGTATTTTTTTTATCTGGTTGCATCAAGAGCAATCCTGTTTCTACGGAGCTGCCTTATTTAGTCTTATATATATATATATATATATATATACGAAATGGGTTTATTGATTCTCTTTCGAGTTTGTGTATATTCTTCATTTTAATACTGAAGGATGTAGTATTATTAGCTAAGTAGATAGGGCAATAAGAATAACAACAGTAATAAAAACAACAATAATATTAGAAGAAAATACCTCGTGCTGCCCAAAGTGCTGCCCAAAGTTTCGGTAAAAAAATGCACATTGCAATTTGTAATGGCAATGTCACACTGGCAAGTTTTTTGTCATCTTGTTGCCCAAAGCAGATTGTACGTAGTGCTTTTGCAGCCAATGATTTGCACTTACATTCGTTAGGGAAGAATAGCCTATGCAACACATCCCCAATTGATAATATACTTTGAATCGTTATATAAAAAAAGCATGATTAACGAGCTTTGGTAGGGATATACTATATAATCTAGGAAGGAATTGTTTCTTCTACTCCATAGTTGTAAAATTGACATTACTTGTAGCATGGGGTTAGACTGTAAATCTGTTAGCTATAGTATAGTCAATTCTTCGAAAGTCTGGAGCTTTTCCTATTACGCTTAATGTTCCAGGTTCCAGCTGACAGACTTAGTGACAAAATAGATGGTAGGAAGTTTATTTTCCGCTTAAATGCTTACTTACTACTTTTTGAAGTAAGAAAAATGTCAGTTTACGTCACCAGTGACTAAACGTTAGTACTTATCGCAAATTTCACACAGTATTGCGAATGTTCATGATTCGCAGCATATCAATTTAGTTTTATACTTACCTGTGTGTAGGTTGATGATTATTAGCTTGAGTTGAGTTTATACAAATAGAATGCGACCTTATCTTTTAGACGAGAAAAAAAATATTTAAAAAGATTTTCTTTTATTTGTGCATATTGAAGAGTATGTAAGCCATATTTTTTAGTCCTTTCGTGTTTTCACAAATTGATTATCTATTTGTCAGTCCATTTATGTAATGTTGGTGACTGATAGATTTCTCCATTTATTTTTATGTATTTATCTCTTTTTATTCAATATTCCGCATACGATTTCCTGGCCCCTATTAATTTTTTTTCCTTCGAGTAATAGTTCTTAAATTTATGCCTCTGACGTTTATAAAGTTTGTAATCTATTATAGCTTCCTGGGGATCTTGCATCATATTTGATTTATTATTAATGTTTTCTATATCAATTTTGATGAGAACACAAGGCGCATATTCCATTCATTTACATAAGAAATAGGTAAGACCCTTGAAGCATAGTTCACAGATGACCGAAGACAGTTATAACTTTGCCCAACATTATTGTATCACCAGCATTAAACATGAATAATTTCAGTGATTTTATAACAAGTAAGTGAAGGATGATGGAAAAACATAAAAGGTAAGGTGTGATCCTATCTGCATAATATAGGAGTAACTAAAACGATCCTTTGGTAACGAATTACAGCAACCGTGCAATAAACAATGTTTATAAACTAGTTGTGACTTTTTAGATCATATTGATTGTTTGGATTAATGGTGTTGTAATTTACAAGTTCGCCTTCCGTTTTGCATATGTGTGAATAAATAGGACGAAGATAAGTGATATTAAATAACTCTGTAGGCAAGTGTTAGATATTTGAACACATTTATAATCAGAGTATATACAGGAATATTCAAACAGACACAGACTTAAGTATATATATATATATATATATATATGTATGTATGCATGTATGTGTGTGTATTATTCATATGTGTATGTTTGTGCCTGTTGACTTTCAATGTGAATAATATAGCAAACAAAAACACATTTATATATAGGCCTACTGTATATGCATAAAAATATTATGTGTTGCTTGAGATGATAGAGGATATTCATATTTCTACGTGTATGTGTGTTTGTGTATTTATCATGATCCTAAGAGCAAAGATATTGTCTTTTCTGTGTAGCTTTGCATTTAAAGGAAGAGCATACTAAATGTATTCATAAAACCTTAGTTACTTAGGGTATCTATATTTGCCAGATGCTAATGACAGGGGCTACTTGTATAGCAGATCACGTGCTTGCTATCTTTATTTCCTCATGATATCTGGTAGCAATCGCCCTCAGTCCTAAGTGATCTTTAAACATCAACTAGATTTGTTCCTAAACTTTCATTAACAGCTGATATGGGTGATAGTTCTACTTTTCAATCATCTAAAGAACATAGCCAGTAATACGTCTTATTTATATCCATTTTCATTGTTTATTGTAATTTAGATTATGTCCCTGGTAAGTGGGGATACTTTAACGTGGTGTAAAGGTTTGTGTATCGCCATGTTCAGCAAAGCTGTAGTAATCAGGGTCACCCATACTAGGTTGGTTTGCTGTGAGGGGTTAGAATAAAGTGCCCCACCAAAACCAATCTGCATTGGCCAGTGTGGTGATGAAACCTGGCCAAACCCCAGACATGAATAAGGACATGTCTTAGGCCTTTGTCCTGCAGTGGACTTTCTTAGAAACGGCTGCGTTGGTTGTATACTATGTAAAGGAATTTATTGTTAGGATAATAGTTTTTGTTGATATTTTTGTAGATGTTAGTGTTTCTTTTTTTGCCTTGATGAATTTAGTGGCAAACGGCTACTCAATTGTTAACAACATGCTATAGTATGATACTTTTCCCTCTCTTTAACGGCTGTATCTGAAACAGCCTTTATATGTGACAAACTAAAATTGTAGACGAAAGCAGGAACAAGTTTTCACATAAATATGTCGAGGTCCATTCCGAGACATTTTGGGAGAATGACTCCGCCGTACGTCGTTGACTTCTAACGTCGATGCTCAGTTGTTAGTTTTCCTTAGACTGAATATAATGTAATAATTAGTTTTCCATCATATTTCTCTCTCTCTCTCTCTCTCTCTCTCTCTCTCTCTCTCTCTCTCATAACCACAAAAGGAAGCCACGAAAGGAATTTTTCACACACATATATAAATCTATCTATCTATCTATATGTATGTCTGTATGTATGTATGTATGTATGTATGTATGTATGTATGTATATATATATATATATATATATACGTATGGATGTTTGTGTATACATAAAAATAAAATTCAAATTGTTAATTAAGTGTCTTTTTTGTCTAGCTCCGCATCGCGAGTAAATGCACATTTTGAATGATAATATTGTCTGTAATGTATAATTTTTCTATTCGGAAGCAGTAATTTGCTGGAATAAAACCCAACTGTGATGTAATTTTCTCAATTGAAATTTACTTCAAGTAATAACTGTGTCGCGTAAAATGCCCTCAATGGGAAGGAACTAATGGAACGACTTCGCCACTCAAAATTACATCTTAAATTTTTTTTTTTTTTTCTATTTATTTTTTTTTTTTTTTTTTACAACATGATGGCTGACATTTGCAATAAAGACAGATAGATTAGACGAGGAAGACCTCGTTTTGACAGTGTGATTACTGACACCAGCGGCAAAAAAACTTTTAAATTAGATAAAAACGGTCCCATCTTTTTGCTAAAATCATAGCTGTCGTTATTATTTTTTTTAGTAGCGACTTACAAGATATTACTAACAGCATTTACAAGGTCTTGAGACCTTGTAAATGCCGTGAAAAGGGTTAATTCGGGTAATGAAACATTGTAGGCAAAGTAATTGTTCCTGTCTTCTTCTAATCATTCTATTATTTACGTCAATTATATTATATTTAAAGGAAATAGTTGCGTTACATACAGCATCGGTAATGTCGTTAATGTTATAATGTACAATGGTTAGCTTTAAGTTTCCCGTGAACTTTTGCGCTAACATATGGTAGAACGTATTATCAAATGCTGATTTAGCAGTAAATTTTACCACCATAAAGATCTACAGTATATATCAAGTCCTCTAACAACTTAATTTTGTTGTGAAGTCGTATTTAACAAAATGCTACTGAATTAAAGATTTTTTTGGGTGTTTGTGAGGAATGTTAGGTAGGTATTAAAATTTTTAAAAGTTCACTCTGAATTAAAGAATTTTTTGGGTGTTTCTGAGGAATGTTAGGTAGGTATTAACATTTTAAAAGTTCATTCTGAATTAAAGAATTTTTTGGGTGTTTCTGAGGAATGTTAGGTAGGTATTAACATTTTAAAAAGTTCATTCTGAATTAAAGAATTTTTTGGGTGTTTCTGAGGAATGTTAGGTAGGTATTAACATTTTTAAAAGTTCATTCTGAATTAAAGATTTTTTGGGTGTTTCTGAGGAATGTTAGGTAGGTATTAACATTTTTAAAAGTTCACTCTGAATTAAAGA
>NC_090762.1:33302086-33304586 GCF_036898095.1 Palaemon carinicauda
TTCATTCTGGTGATAAACTGCAGTAGGCATTCGAGTAATTTATGGCTCCTATTATTTACAGCGTCCAAAAGTCCGCCTGTGAGCCAATTGCTCGATGGAATGGGAGGCAACAGCTTAGGAAGCGTTCATCGCACACTGGAACGCTTTAATTGCTCGTCTTCCCCTCTACCCCTTCCCCTACTCTCTCCTCCCCTACCTCCTCCCTTCTTCCCTCCCCTCCTCCCTACCGTGCAAATAACCAGATGCAACCCCCCTTTTCCTTACCCAAGGTATAATTCGTATTATGCTTTGCGGTAGTTACCTTACGTTGATAGATTACGCCACAACTCAACTGGTCATTAGAATAAAGCATAGAAAGAAAGGGGCTAGGGAGCTTGTACAAATCCTTCATAAGCGATATTATGCAACTCATGATAGTTATTTGTGTAATTGCAAGCGCAATTTAAATGTTGATTGAGGAAAATAAAACGTACATTCAAGCGTATTTAACAATACCACACAGGTCGTAATAAACTGTTGATTTATCTCCCAGCATGGCATCAGCAACCAGTTCCCCTTTGGCCTGTAGTTCTAGGCTACACCAGCTAGGATTCTTCCTCGTTACTTTGATGTAAGATGTGAGACTTCTCTCTCTTGAGGAGTTTTCGATGTCGAAGACTTCTCGGGGGCAGTTAAATAAATCTCAGGAGGAACAGGTAATTTAATCTCGTGTCCTGAAAGTGTTGTTAGATTTTCGTTTCCTTTGGTTAAATCGATAAGATGGTGGATATCCTTACGAACAGGTAATTTGTTCAGTGTATTAGATGTTCGAATAAAAAGTAAAATAGGCATGACATATTTTTGGTAGGCCTAGAGGGTGCCACTTCGAGTTTTCCTCAAGGATATATGTAAACGTTGCCAAGTTCTCCCTGTGGTGAGTCCTTGGCTAAGAGGGATACCTCTGGTATCGACCTCGAGGCCGGATAAAAAGATATGCTGAACTAATGTCCTTATATTCCTAAAAATATGAAAGCGTTGCATATTATTATTATTATTATTATTATTATTATTATTATTATATTATTATTATTATTATTATTATTATTACTTGCTTAGCTACAACCCTAGTAGTAAAAGCTAGGGCTCCAACTGGGAAAAATAACTTTGTGTGACCCGCCACGATGTAATGTCACATTGAATTGAAAAAAAATATATATATTTGCAATTATTGAGCAAGTCGTTTTCACCTTTTTTTGGGGGGTGGGGTGGGGGGGGGTTGTCTTTGCGCTTACGTTTTTATGCCATATGTCGATGTGAATCACTATAGATATTTGCTGTATAAAGTTTGGGTTTTATAGGCAACATTCAGTTAACGAAATGCTGTACTGTAATTGGACATTTTAATTTTTCATCACATCCCAAAACTGAGTGTTACATATATTGTTTAGATTTTCATCTTATTCAACGTCCTTCTATCCTGAGCTACGTTTGTGTGGGTGCGCATATGTAAATTTGAAGGATATAATATTCAGGACAGAGGAGTTTCATGCAATTGGCCCTACTGTATAAATACACTGGTGTTATAAATGTGATTCTAGTTAAGTATTGAGCAATGTATGGAATGTAGAAGCGCTTAACATGAATAACCCTGAAATACTCTACAAGACACTAGGAGAGTTCGAAGACCCAGGCCTACATGGCTGAGGACTATGAAGTGTAAAGTAGATGATGAATGGAGAAGGATTGATTTAAAAGCTTGAGATAGAGATGACGGGTGAAATCTAACTGAGGCCCTTTGCGTCAATAGGCGTAGTAGGTGATGATGATGATGATGATGATATATATATATATATATGTGTGTGTGTGTGTGTGTGCGTGTATGTATGTGTGTACTGTATATACAGGTACATACATATAGTTCATGCTTGTATGATTACTATAAAATTATATTATTTTTAAGGTATATATATATATATATATATATATATTCTAGTTTTAGGGAACAAAATACTCAATTTGTATTTTGATAGGTTGTGTGCTGCTCTACTGATGCGAAAGCTAGGAATACATAAATTTTAGTAAACAAACATGAAAAAATGGCTGACACACAAATTATTAAACTAATTTACTATTTTGAAATTTGATCAGACGCAGAAATGAACTAAAATAATAAATAATTAAGAATTATAGCGAGTATCATTTGGCATTTAACCAAATAGCGTTTTGCTTGGTTTAAAATAGAATTTAAGTTTATTGTAGATGGAATCATCATGATTCCAGATCTACATGTTAAAGGGAATAACATATTTATAGCTAGATGTATCGAGCCTTTAAATGAAAGCAAATAGTATATTTCAAAGCATGGCACAAGATGGTAACAAAATGTTTATGTTTTCAATAGAAATTATATGAAAAACTTTGATCTGGAATTTGATTTCAGGATCAGAGATAAAAGGCCACACTAAAAAAATAATTTTCGGAGGCAAATGATAAACAGAAGAGACTGATATCAGCTACCACA
>NC_090762.1:33309586-33311351 GCF_036898095.1 Palaemon carinicauda
ATTATTATTATTTATTATTATTATCATTATTATTATTATTATTATTATTATTATTATTATTATTATTATTATTATTATTATTATTATTATTATCATTATTATATAGAATCCTACGAAGCATAATTAGGTTTCCATTCATGATATTTTCCTCTGATAGAGGTCGTTTGTGCCACATTGTATAACGAGTATACTGAACGTGTATTAGGTCCATGTCACCCAATTTTGAAATAACGTATTATTGGAAATGAAAAAAAGGTAAACAGTTAATTATCCTTACTTTTTTAACTTAGGAACTGTCTATGTTATATACCTCATTCCATCAAAATGTTGGGGTTTGTTTCATATTTAGCAGCATTTTGCGGATTCATGAATCATAATTATGACTCAGTATTCAGTGCCTCTCTTGTATTCGGACTTTGAATTAATATGAACATACATAGTGACTTATTACCGCGTGTAAAACGTATCTACGGCTTGTTGCAGGATTAGTAATATTTTGTATTCGACTAGTTAGGTCGGCAACACCTATTCCAACTCAGCTCTTTTATCACAGAATGAAGGATACAGAACGAGGCTCACGGTCAGTAGGTCGTGGGTCGCTTACCGTTTGAAGTTCACCCATTACAAAATGTAAAAGAAGTATGGTATATATATATATATATATATATATAAAGTATATTTTATATATATATATATATATATATATATAAAGTATATTATATATATATATATATATATATAAAGTATATTATATATATATATATATATATATATGCATATATATACAGTATATATTAGCAGGTACAGTAAAGGTGGTTTGGCCATGTAGAGAGAATGGAAAATGGCCTTCTGCTGAAGAAGGTGGTGAATGCAAGACTTGATGGGAGAAGAACAAGAGGAAGGCCAAGGTTTGGGTGGATGGATGGAGTTCAGAAAGCATTGGCTGATAGGAGGATAGATGTGGGAGTGGCAAAGAAAAAAAAAATGTACTAGAAATAGGAAATGAATGGCGAGCGATTGTTACAAAGTTCCAATAGATCCTGCTTCTTAATACCAACCAAATTCGGTTGAATCCCTTGTCGGGCTGGGAGGAGCAAATAGAAGAAATGTCCCCTTTTGTTGGTTTTTTTTATTTTTATGTCAGCTACCCCGAAAATGTGGTAGAGCGCTATGGTATATATATCTATATCTATATCTATATATATATATATATATATATATATAAATATATATATATGTGTGTGTGTGTGCGTGTCTGTTTTTTGCACACGTATGTCCGATGTGTATGTGCATGTATAGGATGTATATATGTATATATAGATATATATATGTGTATATATATATATATATGTATGTATATATACACTGTATATATATGTGTGTGTATATATATAAACACATGCATATATATATATATATATATACACTGTATATATATGTGTGTATATATAAACATATATGCATATATATATATATATATGTGTGTGTGTGTGTGTATATATATAAACATATATGCATATATATATATATATATATATGTGTGTGTGTGTGTATATATAAACATATATATATATATATATATATATATATTTATATATATAGGCATGTGTGTGTATGTTTGTATGTATCAATAGATCTGTATATATGCATATGTATGTAAATGGGAGTACATCAAAGGTGAATCGTGGTAGCGTATTGAAAACTGTCCTGCCTAGAAATCTGTTGGACGGGAATTCGAGATCCGCCTAAGGTCGATAGGTTTTAG
>NC_090762.1:33314351-33316851 GCF_036898095.1 Palaemon carinicauda
AAGATCCTTCTGGTGGAAGTTTTTTAGTAAATGAAAAACAAAATACTAAGATGATAATATTTCATACAGTTTGCTTTCCCTGTGTTTACAATTATATGAAAACTATAAATAACGAAGTAAATATGCAAAAGACTGATTGAACAGATATCGAGAGTAATGGATATTTGAAGAGCTTACCGGGAGAACGCCTATAAGGTGTTGGACATCAGGTCATAAAACGACAAATAAAATCGTTACATTACGAAGAGTCATTGCTAAGGAGATATTTCCTTTTGTCTTAGGGAGGGTGAAGCCAGCTAAACTTGGCGGACATTTGAGCAATTGAGCAATCGTCACCAGGGAAGGGGGTTCGCTTGGAATTGGGCGACTTGCCCCGATAATTTGATCGATTGATTGATTGATTAGGAGTTTTCTGTACTCCTGACATCTAGGGTTATTGACACCTAACCAGATAATTTGGGTAAACAATGTGTTGCTAGTTTAATCTTTCATACCCTACATCCTATATACCACAACATCACTATAATGATGCACCAATGAACTTTCATTGCATATCATTTCACATATTTTATCTTAACCAATCACTTCCGAAACAATATAGATAATGTTAACTGGTGATGCATTTTAAATCTTCAACCTTAGACTAATATAATTGATATATCAAAAACCACTATTTTCTCTAAGAGGGCCGGAGCCAAGCAGTCCGTGACAAAAGCTGACCCCAACCACACCGAGCTACGTGCTCATGATCGAAATCAAAGGAAAACACTGAAATCAACAACTAAATCTTCAAACCTCATTACCTTCGAAATTTGAACAACGGACCTCTTATTAATGATTAGTGACCCAGTAGATGCTATTAGAATCGATACATTATTAGCGCCTAAATATAATGCGTAGAGTGTATTTATGTGGATAGAGAGAGAGAGAGAGAGAGAGAGAGAGAGAGAGAGAGGGGGGGGGGGATGCTTAGGAAAATGCAAACGAAGGATATTTCCGTGTTATGAATATTAATATGAATAGTCGGTTCCAATATTATTCAAGAAAATTTTATTTATAAATAGGATAGGAAAATTCAAATAAAATGTTATGATAAAATCTCTTGATGAATTAGTTTCGAAATGATATTAGATTACATTCTTAAAAGAATAAAAAAAGGTTCTCTCTCCTTCATATATATTTCATTCTTTAAGTGATATGGGTAATTTCCCTCCTCCTCACATTCGAACCATCCTAACGAGATCTCGGTTGTTTAATGTCGGCCACCTTTCAGGGCAAGAGGGGCATGTTCTCTCCAAGTCAGGTCTGGCCAGGCGACACCGGTTTTGTTGATGGGTGTACAATGAGTGTCGATGTTTAGGATTATAATAACTATTTTTTTAAATTCTCTTACATTGGAAGTAATTATTTTCCATGTTGCCACGGTGTGGTGTTGTTCGGTGTGTCCCCTTTGGTTCGGATCATGTAAATAGGTAGGGAGACGTTTGCTTATAATTAAAGAAAAATACTCTAAAATTGATAAGGAGTCAATGCTACAGTAATATATAATATACGGTCTATGTATGAATGCATATATATATATATATATATACTTAATATATATCTTCAAGTTGATTCCCCCTTGGGTCTGTGATCCTAAGGTATAGAGAGAATCCAGATATCAAGGGAGTCAAATATATGGTTTATTTGAATATGAAAGAAAAACGTCTAAATGTGCAAAATTAAAATGTGTGTGTATGCATATATATATATATATATATATACATATATATATATATGTATTTATATATGTATATATATATAATATATATACATATACATATATATATTTATATATATTATAGTTTATATATATGTATATATATATATATATATATATATTACTAGCCAAGTTACAACCCTACTTGTGTTCGAGCTACCTGTGTCCAGACATGGATGGCTATATCAGGATTAATAGAGTAATCTATTATTTCTAAGTTAGATATTAAAAGTCTGGTCACTGAGGGTATTAAGTCCCCTGAGCCTACGGGTTAGGAAGAGGTAGAAGTGTGTGCAGGAGGCCTTAGTTTACCACCCACCTTGGTAAAGTGGGTCAGTTCATTCAGGACCCACTAAGTGTGTCCTGAGATCATTTAACTTATTGTCTTATATCTTCTAAAAGAAGATTTAAAAATGCGTAAGGTATGTGCTGTATTTAGTTTCTATAGCACCTCTTTTACCCCTATTTTAAGGTGCCATAACTACTAGAATTAGAGGTTCTTTGCTCACTTTTAAAGACCCTCACCTCAAGTATTAGAGGCGCTTTGATTTATATTTTGAGGTGCCCCACCTCTATCATTAGAGGGTCTTTGATTTCTATTTCTAGGTGCCACCCTTCTAGTATTAGAGGCTCTGACTATTTTGAGGTGCCATACTTCTAGCATTAGAGGTTTATTTACCACTTATTTTGATACGCCATACTTATAGTATTAGAGATTCTTGGCCTCTATTTTGAGGTTTC
>NC_090762.1:33324351-33326851 GCF_036898095.1 Palaemon carinicauda
TCCTAAGAACCATCTAAGTGAATTACTATAGTGACCTCCAAAAAGGCTCAAATATTGTTATGATCACAAGACCAAAATCTTTTATAGGCTTCTTAAATATGTCCCTTTTCGATACAAAAATAAAGTTTTTTACTGGCTACTAGAACAAAAGCTCTAACTGCATTTAAAACAAGGAGGCAATGTTCATCTATCCCCATTATTTTCAAATAACGTTTACCTTTCATTTTGCCGACTCACTGCCTCTATTCTATCCCATTCTTCAAAAACTTTAAATGAATACTTCATCATCATCATCATTATCATCTCCTCCCACGCCTATTGACACAAAGGGCCTCGGTTTGATTTCTCCTGTCGTCTATATCTTGAGCTTTTAAATCAACAGTTCTCCATTCATCATGTCCTTCATGTTTCATAGTTCTTAGCCATGTAGGCCTGGGTCTTCCAACTCTTCTAGCGCTTTGTGGAGCCCAATTGAAAGTTTGGTGAACTAGTCTCTCTTGGGGAGTGCGGAGAGCATGCCCAAACCATCTCCATCTACCCCTCAAGTAATCTCCCTTATAGTTGCATTTCTAATCCTGTCCTGCCATTTAACTCACAATATTCTTCTGAGAACTTTATTCTTAAATCTACAAATTCTGTTGGATATAGTTTCATTGTTATACCACGACTCATGTCCTTACAGTAACACCGATCTCTCTAAACTGATTTTTATGTGATTTCAGGTGATTTGATTTCCATATTTTACTTAACCTAGCCGTTCTTTGATTTGCTTTTTTTCAATCTTTCATTAAACATAATCCTAAAGATCCAGTATTAGAGATCAAAGTTCCTATTTGAATTATATTTAAATGAATCCAAGAGGAGGATAATCAACATGGGTGACAACACATACCCTTTGATTTGATTGGTCCACTGTTCACTGGAAATTCATCTGATAGGACTCCACTAACATTAACTTTGCACTTGCTCTGTTCATGAACAAACTTAATCAAAGTTACATATTTGAGAGGAACTCCACAATAACGCAGGACTTACCACAAAATTGGCTGGTGCACTGCACACTATCAAAGGCTTTTTCATAGTCCGCAATTGTCATCAAAACTGGATTTCTCTATTCTACACATTGCTGTACCACATGTCTTAAAATGAAAATTTGGTCAGTACAACTTCTACCTTTTATAAATCCTGCTTGTTCATCTCTCAGCTTTTCATCAATTTTCATCAATCTTTTTCTCTAGTCTCTTCAGAGTGAGCATACTATATATTTTAATGACAACTGATGTAAGTTAGTCAGATTTCCTTTTTTGCCATTTTCACCAGCAACCCTAGCTTTCATTCATCGGGTTTTGCCTTTTCATGCCACATTCTGCAAAATAATCTTGTAAGTTTTCTGAGTCACTTAATTTTCGACCAATATCATCTCAGCAGTTATTTTTATCCTATCCAAGGTACTTTCCATCTCTTTAGTTTGGGTATACGCTTCTTCTTCTTCTTCTTCTTCTTCTTCTTCTTCTTCTTCTTCTTCTTCTTTGCCCCAGTAGAGATTTCATTAACAATTCTGTGAGCAATTCTTACACTATCTAAATATTCTCTCCATTCATTCTTGGCTTTTCTATTGACATCACTATCAATACTGGAATACCTAGCATGCCCTACCTTGTAATTTTCATTACTTCCTCGAAACATTTTAACAGTCAATTTCTTTCTTTGTCTTCTTTTTATAGTACGCCAAGTATCATTTGATATCCATGGTTTTCTCCTTGTAACTGCATGTCCAAAGACTTAGCTACCAACAGACTGATGTATGTTCTTAATATCATTCAATTCTTTATTAATTGTCTGCTCTTCTCTTAAAGTCTCTAAGACTGGTAATCGATTCCAACATTCAACTGCAAAGGTTTCTCTGTGCTCATCTTCTGGAAGCTTAGTTGTATCAAACCTAGGTATTCTATCAACATTTCTCTTGGATGCTTTCAGTTTTAATTTCAGTGTAACAACGAGGGGCTGGTGATTGCTACCAATATCTGCGCTTCTATTGCTTGTTACATTTCTCAGAGTCCTCCTTCTCTCTTTATTAATGGTTATGTGATAGATTTGATTTTTGTAATTGCCACATGGTGAAGTTCTATGTATATTTTTGGATGGCCTTGTGCTGGAAAAGAGTACCTCCAATAACAAGATTGTATGTTGAACAAAAACTTATAAAATATGCCCCATTTTCATTTTCAACTTTGCCAGACCTTCAACATCCATCACAGTCGCATTACCTTGCTTATTCCTTCCAACCTAGCATTGAAGTCGCCAATCACACTTGTCATAGCTTTCTCTGGGATCATCTTTCCTTTCTTCAAGAGAATAATTTTTTTGGTGCATATCAAACTATAATACTCATATTACACCATTTTGAGTTAAACTTTGCTTGTAACAATCAACTATTTAAAGCTCACCATTCCGTTAACGCTCTTTTTGTTCTTGGTAATATCACGGATCTCACAAAATA
>NC_090762.1:33331851-33344351 GCF_036898095.1 Palaemon carinicauda
CTAATGAATAGCCTCTTTTTTATACAAAAGATGTAACATCCCAGTCTGAGACCTTGCAAAAGTTGTCTAGTTTGCAAAAAAAAAAAAAAAAAAAAAAAAAAATGACCTGTGCTTCAATTCAAGAACATCTTCCATAATTAACTTTTGAGTTAAAACTGATTCCCTAATAACTCTCATGTCCTAAGATTTAAGAATAGGTCATTTCTTAACTGTTAAGAGTTTTCATAAAAGCATGCCGTTCTTTTTTATTAAATTCCAAAATCCCTTTGCTAAAGATTAAGAACATCTTCATTTGTCAACATTTAAGAATCTCATTTTTATCATCGGTTTCCATACACACACACACACACACACACACACACACATATATATATATATATATATATATATATATATAAAATATATATATATATATATATATATATATATATATATATATATATATATATATAAAATATGTATATATATATATATATATATATATATATATATATATATATATATATATATATATATATATATATATATATATATATAGGGAGATTAACAGTTAATAGTCAGAAGCCACTGTCAGGTTCCAGCTGGTCTTAGTTTTGTGGGAGAGGGGGCTTGGGCATTGACTACATGGGCATACTAGGAACGTTTGCTACTAAGCAATTGCCTGCCCCCTTGTCTATGCTCTTCATGCACGACCTTTAAAATTTCATCCGCTCATGACGACATTTAAAACTATTTCTGCCAATGAGTGACGTTTAAAACTTTTTCTGCCCATGAATCACGTTTAAAACTTTTTTCTCTCCATGAGTCACGTTTAATTTTTGTTCTGCCCATGAGTCACGTTTAAAACGTTTTCTGCCAATGAGTGACGTTTAAAACTTTTTTCTGTCCATGAGTCACGTTTAAATTTTTTTTTCTGCCCATGAGTCACGTTTAAAACTTTTTCTACCAGTGAGTGACGTTTAAAACTTTTTTCTGTCCATGAGTCACGTTTAAATTTTTTTTTCTGCCCATGAGTCACGTTTAAAACTTTTTCTGCTCATCAGTGACCTTTAAAACTTATGAGCTCATGAGCGACCTTTAAAATTTTAAAGCCAAAGGAACATTATAAATATATTTTTTTTTACGGGATATGACAGTCAGTAAGGACAAGTATTTCTTCTAATACTCTTTTATCTACTACAATATAAAATTCCAGTTTGTAGAATATCAATTGAATCTGAAATTTGTCTTTGAATTAACTAGTAGGACTAATTTTTGTGTTGGAAAATGACTTGGCCAATTGACGTTCTTATACCAGAAAACGGAGTTTCAAAGTATTGTCATTAGATTTATATTTTTATCAAGATAAATATAACTAGGAGATGAATAGTTTTATTGAATATTAGCAAAGAAACACCTGAAAACAAGTCCGAATGCCATGATTCAATGGAACTAAGATTAAAGAGATCTTGCGTAAGTAGGCACTCCAAGTGAAGCGCAAGTCTTTCTTGACTTTTTCTCCCATTTTTTTTTTTCAATGTCTAGTAAGGTTTACGTAAGACCTTTCATTCTATGTGGGCTTTGACCTGCCATGCCTGTGCATACCTGTCTTAGGTTTTCAACGCACTCCAAGTACATGTATTACAACCTCCGCACATATCCTTCGCATGTTCGCGAGACATCAACTTTATTTGTTCCGTGTCCAACTCGCTCGGAGACGCTGCGCTGTGTATCTCCCTTTAAGGGGATAATTTGGACAAAGCTTTGAAGTCTCGAAGTACATGCAAGGTATTTGTAACACGCCAGAAATCCAGATTGGACGTCTAACGTCCCTGTCCAAAGAGGCACTTCGGCTCTTAACGAAAAGGCAAAAAAGGTAATCAAACGAGTTCCGTACCCGGGCCATCTCTTCTCAGACAGGCGGGATCTATAGGACGTCCAAGAATCGGAGATGTTTTGGTAGGGTGTCCCAATCGCGCTCCAAGCGGAGATTTCGATTGCAGTTCTGGGTGGGCCTCTTAATCTCTTGTATCGCTGTCCGCGACCTTATCGGTACAACCTCGTAGAGACAGAGAGAACAACGACGATTTGGTAGCTGCAACTTAAGTGTTTTTAGAAGAGTTTAGAAGCAGGCTGCCGTTTACGTGAATGCAGATACTGGTTCAGTATACAAATTGTGTATATTTGTTTGCTTGTTTAGTCTATGTTGGTCAGTTGGTCAGAAAAATATAAATATTTACACATTATTCGATAAAATCCTATTATGTTTCATTGCATATTTTATCGATGTTAATATGTCACTGACACTTTAGAATGAAAATTAATACAACTAAGATTGTGTTGTTGAGTTCCTTACTTTCCATCTACGTAATATTTCTCAGGTACTAAAAATCACTACAGCGATTCTTACAACAGTGTTTTGTAACCTTTCTCGACCCATGAATGTCTTGATGGTAATTTGACGAATGGACAGCAAATGCTAATTGTATTGCATTAACGCTTGTGATGAAGTAATCACCCCCGGGAATATCAGAATTAGGATTGCATTGTAGGTGTTGTAAAGAATTACGAAAGCGAATATTCTTCTTACGGCCAGTATTTGTCAAACATATTGTTATTATTATTATTAAAAGCCAAGCTACAACCCTTGTTGGAAAAGCAAAATGCTATAAGCCCAAGGGCTCCAACAGGGAAAAATGCCTCAGTGAGGAAAGGAAATAAGGAAATAGATGAGCTACAAGAGAAGTAATTAATAATCAAAATCAAATATTTTGAGAACAGTAACAACATTAAATTATATCTTTTATTTATAAACTAGGAAAACTTCAAAAACAAACAAAAGGAAGAGATATAAGGTAGAACAGCGTGCCCAAATGTACCCTCAAGCAAGAGGACTCTAATCCAAAACAGTGGAAGGCCATGGTACAGAGGCTATGACACTACACAAGACTAGAGAACAACGGTTTGATTTTGATGTTTCCTTCTCCTAGAGGAGCTGCTTATTATAGCTAAAGAGTCTCTTCTACCCTTACCAAGAGGAAAGTGGTCACTGAATAATTACATTGCAGTTGTTAACCCCAAACTATTCGGTGTATATGTAGGCAAAGACAATATAAGCCGTAACCAAAGAGAGGGATCCAATGTAGTACTGTCCTGTTAGTTAATGGGCACAATAACTCTCTAGCGGTAGTATCTCAATGGGTAGCTGGTGCCCTGGCCAACCTACTACCTGCTGTCCGTTTTAAATACTGTTGATTTATTCTCTGCAGTCATATTAGTATTAATACATCTGCAAAAATAACTTAGCAAATAACTAATTGTAACTACGGTTATTATTCTTCCATTCCCTACTATCATAGTTGAACTATTCCAAATATAAAAGTAACTGATGAAAGAAAAAAGGAATCATGAATACGAGAAAAAAGTAAAAATAACTTCAGGGGAAACTAGCAAAAGTCATCATTAACTAGGAAATACATTGTAATCAACAATAAGATATATATATGCTGCTATATTCGGTTATGTTTTGGAATAGAACATGAAAATTATCGTATGATCTGAAGATCCCATTTCAAGCAGTCCTGTCAAAATTAGTAGTATACGAGGACTGGAATGGGATTGGTAAAAATAGGACATACGTAAAGTAATTTCATGTCATTAGAATGCCATTAGAAGAAAATGCTTATCATAACGAAATTTTAGCTGTTGAGAATTTTTTTATCGTTTCGGAGAACAGCGGACATGTAATTTTGTTGTATTTTTTATACAATTCGTTTCTGTTCCAGAAGAAAACGCAAAGAAAGCAATGATTTTTTCTTCACTAGTTCAAATTTATTTGCAATTCTCTTTTCCCGAAGTGTATGATTCAGTGACTATTTGGAAGCCCTGTTCACTTGATACGTAATTTTTTTTTTTTTTTTTTTTTTTTTTGGTCATATGACAATCAGCATCCGCAAGAGAGAGAGAGAGAGAGAGAGAGAGAGAGAGAGAGAGAGAGAGAGAGAGAGAGAGAGAGAGAGAGATCATTTGGTCCGTCTACATTTTTGCATTGAAATCTGTTATTTTCATTTGCGAAGACGTCTCATTAGTATCTTTTATTGATTCGCTTAGAACTCCAAGCAGTGATTGCAATGAGATTCCATGTGTGGCTAAAGTTCTTGAGGACAATTAGATCTTTTTTATTGTTGGCAATGACAAAATCCTTAAGGATTAGACAAAAGAGTAAAAATGTTAGTAGGTGGCCGGGTGGTAGCGTCCTTGCCAGGTGATTGCCAGACTGGGGTTCGAGTCCCGCTCAAACTCGTTATTTCTCTTGGTCGCTGGAACTTCACCATCATTGTGAGCTTAGGATTGGTGGTTTGAGGGAGTCTACAGGTCTATCTGCTGAGTCATCAGCAGCCATTGCCTGACACTCCTTCGTCCTAGGAGTATGTAATATGGTCAGTCTCTAGGGCATTGTCCTGCTTGATAGGGCAATGTCACCTTCCCCTGCCTCTGCCATTCATGAGCGACCTTTAGATATGAATAGTTAATGTCGGCTATACATCAGAATTCCTTATAACGATAACGCGCACAGTTGTCTGCTATTAGTGATGTTTTCATATTGCTAGTGCTAATAATTTGTTCAGATTACTAATGTCAATGGTGCACTCAAATTGCTAGTGGTATTGATGCGTTTAGATCTCTAATGCCAGTGATGCGCTCAAATTACTGGTCGTAACGATGCGTTCTGATTGCTAATGCCAATGATGCGTTCAGATTTCTGTTCAGATTGCTAGTACCGATGATACGTTCAGATTGCTAAGGTCGATGCTGCATTCAAATTCCTAATATCGATGATGTGTTCAGATTGCTAGTACCGATGATGTGTTTACATTGCTATTACAGATACTCTCAAATTACTAGTCGTCATGATGCGTTCAGATTGCTAAAGTCAATGATGCGTTCAGATTGGCAGTACCGATGATGTGTTCAAATGGCAAGTGGTAAAGATACGTTCAGATTGCTAGTAACGATAATGTTTTCAGGTTGCTAGTGCTAAACATGCTATCTGATTGCTAGTACCAATGATACATGCATATTGCTAGTGGTATAGATGCTCTCAAATTACAAGTCGTGGTGATGCGTTCAGATTGCTAATGTGAATGATGTGTTTAGATTGCTAGTGTCAGTGATGAGCTCGAATTGCTAGTGGTAAAGATTCATTTAGTTTGCTAATGGTAAAGAGGCATTCACATTGCTAGTATAAATGATGCATATAGATTGCTAGTGCTAAAGATGCGTTCAGATTACAATGACAAATGATGCGTTCAGATTGCTCGTGGTAAAGATGCGTTCAGATTGCAATTACAAATGATGTGTTCATATTGCTAGTGGTAAAGATGCGTTCAGATTGCTCGTGGTAAAGATGTGTTCAGATTGCAAATACCAATAATGCGTTCAGATTGCAAGTGGTAAAGATGCGTTCAGATTGCAATTACCAATGATGCGTTCAGACTGCTAGTGGTAAAGATGCATTGAGATTGCAATTACCTATGATGCATTGAGATTCTTAGTGATAAAGATGCGTTCAGATTGCAATTACCAATGATGCGTTCAGACTGCTCGTGGTAAAGATGCATTGAGATTGCAATTACCTATGATGCAATGAGATTCTTAGTGATAAAGATGCGTTCAGATTGCAATTACCAATGATGCGTTCAGATTGCTAGTGATAAAGATGCGTTCAGATTGCAATTACCTATGATGCGTTCCGATTGTTAGTGTTAAAGATGCGTTCAGAATGCAATTACCAATAATGCGTTCAGATTGCTAGTGATAAAGATGCGTCCAGGTTACTAATGTCGATGATGCTTCCAGATTGATGATGTCCATGATGCACTCAAGTTGCTAGAATTGATGATACCTCCAAATCGCTAATATCAATGACTCCAAATTGCCCGTGGCAATTATGATTCCAGATTATAAGGATCGATGATGCGTACAAACGCCTGGTGTCGAAGACTTCAAATTGCTAATATCATTAAAGTATAGGAATGTCGAATGCTTAAACTAATGATTAGTTTTTTTGGGGACATATTCCATTTGAAATACTCTTGAATCCTTTTAGAATCTGTTGATGTTTTAACAGGAAATTTGCAGGCTTTGTCAGAAGCAAAAGGGAGCATGAGCTGATTAACATAGCGGTGACAGCACTGTCAGCGGCTGACACAAGGTGGTGATTAATGATTCTCATTCTGTCAGCAAATGTACTACGTTTGTTTTTTAATTTATGTTACAAAAAAAAAAAAAACTGCATAATTTGTGTGGTTTTTAACGTATTTAGATTGACGAGATATACTCATTTGTATAGAAGGTATGATATTAACAGTTGTGTTTAATGCCTTGTAGGTACAAAATAAGTTGGGTTAATTAGGTTGAAAGATTGCGATCTTAAAAGAAGTAAAAAGGGGAACAATTTTGAAAGAAATAACCAAAAAAAAATGATAAAACTTTTTCTTTGATTGAAACAATATAGAAAACAAAGCATTTCATACAGTTTAGTAGTAAAAGCAAGTTAGAATAATACAGTTTGAGGAAACATTTGGTAATAATGTATATATATATATATATATATATATATATGCGATTTTGCATTATGATTAGAAGTACTTCTGGAATACGTAATCGAGTGAAAATGTTTTTCTTTTTACGCCTATCACTGTCAGTACACACTGTTTTATATTGTGGTCGCCATATCACACACTACTTATATGTGAGTCCATCACTTTGCTCACCGTTTGCGTTGTTTCTAGTTCCATGCTCATTTGCATAAGCCCTCGGCTACTTCGACTTACAATTTATATAAGTTTCACTTCATTGATTTTAAGATCGCACATAGTGCCTTGATGATTAAGCTTTCTGCTGCTACTGTTATCTATTGTAGTTTATCCAATTCAAATTGCAGGTCTTGATAGTAGTTTATTCAATTCAAATTGCAGGTCTTGATACTTTTTATATTCTCTCTCTCTCTCTCTCTCTCTCTCTCTCTCTCTCTCTCTCTCTCTCTCTCTCTCTCTCTCTGGAGTAATATGGAACAGAGGCATCTCTGGGTGACATTTTCTTCTTAGTTTTGTCAATTAGTAACATCTTACCAGTTAGCTTGTACCACGCTGTCCGTGATGCTGTAGTCCCAAAGCAATTTTGCCTGTTAGTTATATATTACTCTGTATTGTTGTTCTTACCATTTACTGGTGCAAAGATTCCAGTCGATGGCCTTTGCCACTGCAATATGTCTCTCTTTTAACACTCGTTTTGAACAAGCTCTGGAATAACTGCCTGAAATACAGTTCATGATTTCTCCTTTTTTATTGCATTTCTTACAGTTGAACATCGTAGTTTCCATATTTTTCTCTATTAAAATTTCATATTCTTATGGTCTATTCTTGTGCAACACGTATCGTTCTTTGCGTTTTTTTTTAACTCTCCCCTATGTGTTAGCCATTGTCATCTTTCATTGTTATGCAATTCGTTAGTGTATATAGTAAATTTTCCATGCAAGGATACCATATTCCAGTTTCCTTTTAAGTTCTTTGTTGCTCTATACTTTTGGGTCTCATCGTAACTGTCCAGGATCCCCTTCTATGCACTTCTTGGGCTTGCATCCTAACTTGCCTTCAAGATCCACTTACGGTGTTGACACAATGCTCTATACTGAGAAACCTTTTTCATTCTGTTCAGTATGGTATGCATAGTCTCTCCTTTTGTTTTGATAGATTTATTACCATTTGCACATTTCTTCTTGTTTCCAGTCTGTTTTAATTTTTACGTAAATTAGTTAAAAAGTATTTTTTTTTCTGTAAGAACAATAAGAAAACATTTCATAGAAAGTTAACTTGTGAATATTATAAAATAGTAAGTAATGCACACTTACTGAAAGTAAGACTTATTAATGCCGAATTAGTTTACATTCCAACTAAATACTTTGTTCATATAGATATTCACGCATTGATTTAATCTATTTTCTAGCATTTTGCAAGTCACTGCATTTCATAAAAATGGATATTGGTTATGCACAAATATATAGATACAACCTCTCTCTCTCTCTCTCTCTCTCTCTCTCTCTCTCTCTCTCTCTCTCTCTCTCTCTCTCTCTCTCTCTCTCTCTCTTAATAAATTTACAAATGAAAAGAAAATGAATATGATATGAAACCAGTTATTGTTAGCAAAACTGAACGAAGTTAGAGCCTGGTTTTGAAAACATTTATGTATTCCTCTTCTTCCCCGTACTATATTGTTCTTTTATTATGTGATGGAACAAAGATCTTGGAACAACCAAAGATGGACATATCCATCTCAACCTAAGTTCTCGTCATCGGAATTGGTTCATCTTTAAAAGTAATATCAGAAGGATTCTCCATAGGTTAGAAGGAGGAAGTGCCAGGAAGTTCAATTTGTATTTGAAATGCATGTCATTATGGTCTTTACCTGACGACAATTAGTTATTATGGTCGTATGTTGTAGAAAGCGCTTAACGAACATCTATTATTATTATTATTATTATTATTATTATTATTATTATTATTATTATTATTATTATTATTATTATTATTATTATTATTATTGTGATTAGTTCACAATACAATAATCAATACACAGCAAACGGTTATTGTGAGAATATTCCATCGGTAATTGGTCTTGTTACATTTCATCTTATACAGTAAGACCCCCCTCTCTCTCTCTCTCTCTCTCTCTCTCTCTCTCTCTCTCTCTCTCTCTCTCTACTTGTGATAAAATTATCTTGGACCACTATTTCACCCTTTTGAGTTATGTCGTTAAGGATATGGTTGCTTGATTCCAACGACGCCATGTGTCATTCTAACAGCCTATCAAACAGAAGACCCTCCTTTTAGTGCAATCGTTTTTGAAAGCTGATATCTGCTCATCTTATCATCGTCGTCTGTCATCATGAGCTTAATTGAATCCCGCATAGTTTCCCTGCAGATAAGAGGTGCTTTGAGTTTCTCATTAAAATCAGCGTAATCGTAAGAGGGGCCGTTCTAAACGTAATGAATGTCTCGTCGGCATCTTCAAACGTGCGGTGTCTCTGACCGCAAATCTCCGAGTTAAATATTGCCACCTATTCCGTCACCTACACCTCTTGTTATATGGGATTTTAACGCGCGTAAGTACCTGGTTAAATGCAAATACCCTGTTAACAGATTAGCGATGGATTCCCAACAGCTGGGTGGTTTAGAAATTCATACGCGATTATGTGACTCTTGAGCACCTCCCGGTCGTCAGAGGCAGGAGATAATTTCCCTTGATGGTCGATTGATAAGTTCCTCCTTTTGATTACCGATGCACCTGTGATTAGGTTCACAGGTGCATGGCTCCTTCAATCACCATTTTTTATAGTTTTTTTGTGTTGCTCTGTTCGCTTTTCTTAGTTTTATAAATCCATATATTATTAGACTTGATTTTTATTTCACCCCGTTATTCAGCTTTTATTTACTTTTGAAATTTTGTATATATCGAGGTTTTTGTTTTTGGGTTTTTACTTTTTAAAGTTTACAGTATACTTTAGATCTCGCTCTTCATTTCATATATTATTTACATTGGTAGTTTGTTGTTGATTTTATTTTCATTATTTATTTATTTTACTCAATCTTTTACTTCTTTAGTATGATAAAATTTCATTCGATATATTCGACTTGAAGATGCTTAATTGCATGATTTCGTTCTTTATCCTATTATACTTAATGTATTTGTTATTATTATTATTACTGCCATCGAAAATTTTTATGTAGAGATCTTTTCTTAAACATTTCGTCTTAAATTGTCTTATTAATTACTGTACCACTTGTCTGGTTTCATTTAATAATCTAATGATTCTAACATCACCGACTGTGGTTTTCTAACATTCTAAAATGTAGATATATTTATTCATTAGAGGTATCATTCTCCAGTGAAATTGTTATTCATGGTGGCTCAGTCACTCAGACGATCAGTCATATATTTGAATTTCTTTCACTTGTTCTTTTTCTTATATTTCATGTTATTTCGTCATAGCGTAAACGTTAATTGCTTCAAGGGATAAATCTAGTGAACACTTTGTAAGCATTAATTTTCTTATTTTTATTTATTTATTTATTTTTTTTTTTAATCTGGGTTATCATACTTCTAACAGGTTTTAGATATTATATTATGGATGTATTCTTTAGAGGCAGAATTAAGGGCTTTTTTTTTACGAAAGATTTTTTTTTTTTTTTTCACAATGATTTGAATAATACTTCGGGAGGTTCTTGAACTAGGCGTAGGATTTAGATCAGACCAAGAACAGTCCGTAGAAACGTGACCAGGAACTCGGTGGAACGATAGTACAGATCTATTTTGTCTATGACACTTTATACCCTCAAGTAGAAAGTGAAAAAAAAAAGTTACTAGTATTCTGTTGGAAAGCAAAATACTCTTTTGAAAAAAGACAATGCAAAATGCGCCGTAACTCCAAAATCAAATAAATGAAAGATTACTACTTATGCCGAAGTTGAATTTACCGATGCCACTCATTTTTTATCAAAAATATAATTAACTTCCTGGGAAATATACTTCAACGGACAATTTCCTTGTTGATATGTAAAGTTGGAAAATGACAAATATATTCATATAGATTATACATATGTGAAATAGCTTGTTAGATTAGCAGTTGCGTTTGCCTTAGTATTTTTATGATAAAAGGTGTGTGTGTGTGTGTGTGTGTGTGTGTATATATATATATATATATATATAGAGAGAGAGAGAGAGAGAGAGAGAGAGAGAGAGAGAGAGAGAGAGAGAGAGAGAGAGAGAGAGAGAGAGAGAGAGAGAGAGAGAGAATAAGAAAGAATTCTCCCCCCTTCATCCTCTCTTGTTGAGGAGTGAAATTAATCCGTCAATACAATTAATGTCTTTCATTTTACTTTGATTAAACGCTAATCAAGATAGCAATTTGTTAAACTGATGTCCCTCAGATCAGTTCTTAGGTTTATTTGAGAGGATGTGAAGAGCATCTCGCGTGAGAGAGATATGAGATGATTAAAGATGATTAAACACCTATGATAAGAGTTCTTATAATTGATATGGCTGGAACTGATTGTCAGTAGTTAAAGTTATATGTATTGTTATAGTTTTCATGAGACTGTGCTACAAGAAACTAGACTAAGTAGCCTGTTTTCCTTGATTTTTTTTTAAACAATTTAGGTGGTTTACAATAAACGCTCGCTCTTATTATTTATTATGTATGTAATCATGGAAACGCTATTTCTCATCTTTGATATTGCATCATGAAGGTATATGCATATTGAAAAACATGTGTAAGGTACCTTAAACAGGTCCAAAAAGGCTTTGAAGGAAAAAAAGAATATTTATGAACACATAAAACAGACTCGAGTTCAAGGAGATTAAGTGTAAACGTACCTAAGTTTTAGATATGTAGACATGATTAATACAGTTCAAGATTCATATATCTGACAGTGCAACAGGAAAGGGTGTTACGTGGTATACATAGGAATATCGTGTAATTACTGATTGAATTCGGCATGCCAAAGATGATCAGAAAACCAACTAACTTTATATAATCTTAAATCTGAAGTAAGATTCTTATTCATTAGATATACAGGATTTATTAGAAGCAAGATGTATAGAGACGTGATTATGATATGTAATTATTCTGGTTTTATCAGTAATATCAAATATGATTTATCGCAAATGATTATATTGTGAAATATTTATTTATATACTAAGGTTATAAAAGTAGGACTGTAGCACATCAGAGGTATTTTATACCCTATTAATCTGGACAGCGATCATCGTGTAGATGCAATTAGAACTGGTTTAGTGAAAAATGTCTGGTCAAAAAAAAAAAAAAAAAAAAAAAAAAAAACTATGTCATAACGCCCAAGAAATATCGATAATCTCCGCTTGTGCAAGATAAGAGAAAATTATTTATTAACAGTGCTTTTATACAGTGTTAATTTATATCAATTGATCATTTAAGGTTATGTGTTATGATAAAAGGAACAAAATTGAATACAAGAAGAAAGTTGAACACTTAAGATTCAGGTAGAAATGAGGAAATGTTATGATTTTCAAAACCACGTACACATAACAATGATGTAAGTAATATTAGTAATTCTGATAGTAGTGGCAATAATAGAAAACAAAATGATGATATACATACATGTAGTAAAAAATTTTTATCTTTTGATATATCAAGCAAATTTAATTGAATATAGTATAGACGAAAAAATTTTTCTTAGGGGCTATTCAATTAAAAAGTCAACATTTTAAATAAGAAACGTAACTACTGTAGTTACAAGGTTGGCCAGGGCACCAGTCACCCGTTGAGATACTACTTCTAGAGAGTTATTTTGTTCTTTGGCTGGCCATACAGTACCACATAGGATCCCTCTCTCTGCTTACGGCTCATTTTGTTTTTGCTTATACATACACCAAATAGTCTGGCCTATTCTTACCACATTAGATTACCAAACAATTCTTCTTAG
>NC_090762.1:33346851-33351851 GCF_036898095.1 Palaemon carinicauda
ATATATATATATATATATATATATGTCTGTGTGTGTAAGTATTGAAGCTGTCTTATTTACTACCAGATGCCCCCAGAGTCGACTGAGATATAATGCCTTGCTTGTTTTAAACATAAATTTTCTCACCATCTTCCCACTACCATGCCAAGATCCCTCACTGCGGCACTGGGTGGTCCTCGGGCACAAGTGCCCTAACTACCATACATCCGTACATCCTGCGGAGCCTTTCAAGGACTCTCCGTAACGAATTGGCGTCTTCAGATTACTCTCGTAAGCTGCACCATCCTTTACGTAAGCAGCGAATTATACGCATTTTAGGATTCCTCTAAACGAGGGATTTGTGGTATTCTTGTTATAACGGTCAGTTATGTGTTTTATTGTCTGGCTTTAGTAGCGAAAAAGAATAACAGGTGATTATTCCTATTGTGTCATAGTACTTTTTACGCTTATGTAGAGGGCCAAACGCATTTGCTCTCGGGTGAAGAGGTTTTTAGAATAACGGTATTTAACGAAGCGTGACTTATTTCGGTGAGGAATGATGTAGGAAGTTTTTCCGTTATTATTATTATTATTATTATTATTATTATTATTATTATTATTATTATTATTATTATTATTATTCAGCTTGTCTTGTACACTTTGTACAGTTATTTGCATATACTATTCACTCATGCTATTTACCGCTTTTTATTTGTAAAACGGATCTTTTGCTTTATTTACAGAAATTGAAATAATATGTACACGCATGAACACCAATTAAATGAGTTTGGAAAGTTATGACAAAGGAACCAGACTTTTGTTTTCAAAATGTGTGGTACATCCGAAAGAATTGGCACATGGGGGGAAGTGATAAGAAATTCGTTGCGTGGAATTTATAATGGAATGACTCTTGGAATATTTATTGTTGCTTGTATAAAAATCACGAATAAATTTATGATGCAGATTTATTTGGGAATGTATGCGATGGAATCTAGAAAGAATAGTAAGTCTTATAACGTTGGTTAAAGGCCCCTTATGAATGGCAGAGGCAAGGGACAGTGACATTGCCCGATCAAGCGGGACAATGCCCTGGAGAGTGAACATATTACATATGATCAGCGCCCAAGCCTCCTCTCCACCCAAGCTAGGACCAAGGAGAGCCAGGCAATGGGTGCAGATGACACAGCAGATAGATCTATAGGCTCTCCCCCCCCCCATCTTTAGCTTACAAGGATGGTAAGGTTGCAGCAACCAAAGGAACTAACGAGTTGGAGCAGGACTCAAACCCCAGTCTGGCAATCACTAGGTTATGAAGATTGGTAATTCGAAAGGGGAAATCTGTAAGGAAACGTTTCGTAGGGAATTTATGATAAAATGTATGCAATTCTTGAGGAAATGTTTTTGCGATTTATAATAAAATTGACATTATAGGAATATCATTGGGTGATTAAAGGGATATGTGAAAGAATGAATAAGGGAGTAATGTGAAATATTATCTAGGTAATCAGTTGTGATTGCGTAATGGATGTGTCAGGATTTTCAAACGAACGCATGTGTTTGTTTTCTGAAAAGATTGTGCTGAGTAGAGACATTTTCTGGGGTAAGTTCAGCGATTAAAATGCATATACTGTACATAATCAACTATAAACGAGGAATTATATGTCTATAAGTCTATAACTAAAATAATTGCTGACTCCAGTTTACACAGGAAAAGTGTACCTCCAAGTAAAGTTGAATATGCAAAAAACGATGTGCTGGAAATTGTCTGCAGCAAGAATAATGTTTCTTTTTCTAGGTTGTCGCTGTCAAGGGAAATCATCATTTTGCTCATATAACTAGAATGTATTTTATAAGAAAAGCAAATCTTGGATACAATTAATCCGAACAATGGCGGCTGTGTGACAAAATTCGTTTAAACAAGCGGGTTTTAAATAACTTTAGATTTGGGTATGAAGTTAAGCAGACTCACTTTTCGTAAATTAGTCCAACTTATCCTTCTTGACTGTCCAGAATGACGCATCATTTATCTGATATCTCGAAGGCTTTAAATCACGTAGGAATCATTATCGCTGAATTCTATCACATTCTAAATTCTTTTTATTTTTACTTAAGAGATCCTGAAAAGGGGGGGTTTGGGGGGTTACATATTATTATAATTATTATTATTATTATTATTATCGTTATTATTATTAATATGATTATTATTATCATAATTATTATTATCATAATTATTATTATAATAATAATATTATCATTATTATTATTATTATTATTATTATTATTATTATTATTATTATATGTTATTATTATAGTAATAATGATATCAATAATTATTATTATTATTATTATTATTATTATTATTATTATTATAAAAATAATAATAATAATAATTATTATTATTATTAATATTATTATTATTATTATTATTATTATTATTATTATTATTATTATTATTATTATTATTATTATTAGCTAAACTACAACCCTAATCAGGATAGCAGGATGCTATAAGCCCAAGGGTCCAACAGGGGAAAATAGCCCTGTGAGGGACGAAAAAAAAGGAAATAAATAAACTGCAAGAAAAGTAACGAACAATTGATATAAAATATTTTAAGAACAGTAACCACGATAGAATAGATCTTTCATAATATAAACTTTGAAGAGAGACTCATTTCAACCTGTTCAACATAAAAAATTCGCTGCAAGTGTGAACTTTTCAAGTTCCACCAATTCAACTGTGATTAGGAAGATCATTCCAGAATCTGATCATAGCTGGAATAAAACTTCTAGAATATTTTGTAGTATTGAGCCCCATGATGGAAAAGGTATGGTTCTTAGAATTAACTGTACATTTTATTTTATTCATTCTCTTTCAAGTGGATATTTTGCTTGGATTGTGTTACATGTTTTGGGTTGACCAGCTGTGGTGAACCCAGAGTTATCAGGATAATCCATTAAGGAAACCTTTTCTCCTGAAGGAGCCGCAGGATTATTAGTTTTGAAAGGGTCCTCTCCCAGTCCTTCTCCGGACTGTATTATTTCCTCGCCGCCATTAAGAATAATTCATGGACTGTCATTTATAAACGCATAAATTGTTTCAATTTGAGTGAAGGTTTTATTTATCAAGTCTCTTTTTTTTCTTTTAATCTCTTCGAACCTTTTACTTTGAATGAAGATAATTCAATTGCAGGTACATAAAGACCTTAATAGCCAGAAGAACTGCAATTTATGGTGATATTCTCTTTTAGAGAAAAAAAAAAGATGCCATAAAAAGCACCACGAGAAAAGCAGAAATTAATACCCGTCAGAGATGACAATGGACAAGACCTCTGAATTCATCTGAAGTATTTAAGAGGCATTAGATATAATTTTTAATCAAAATCTATTCATTACCGAATGGAATTTCTTTCACGCCTATTAAAGGATTCTTTCACATTCGACTCGCAATCTTTTCCAGAAGCAAAATCATTAAAAAAGCTGAGGCTTCTTTAAACTGTTTCAGATACAAAAAAGAAAACGGGCAGACTTCATTGATTTAATGCATCATTGAAATAGAAATATTTCAGTCTTTTTTTTTTCAAAATTGTTTCCAATGACGACGTTACAAAATTTGAGAAATGGATTATTTTTCCAAAATGGTTTCTTGTGCATGACCTTACAGTCGTGTATCAATATATGGGCGATATACAGGACATGTTATTCAAATCACATTCTTATATATTTTCTTCTGAATTCCTCCTCCTCCTCCTCCTCCTCCTCCTCCTCCTCCTCCTCCTCCTCCTCCTCCCGAGTTCATCTGTTATTTATCTAGTATATATCTCTGTTATTTCTTTTTTATGGTTTATTCTATACGCCTCACGTCAATTTATTTTACCAGGCTTCTTTATAGTTTAAGGGGGGGGGGGGGAACTGCCTTTCCAAATGATAATAATAATAATAATATCAATAATATTAATTATAATAATAATAATAACAACAACAACAACAACAACAATAATCATTACATTACTAGTTTTACTGGGGGTTTTGCATGCGATAGAGCTTCATAATCTATTTCCTATTGCATAACTTTGAAGCACATTTCGAAATCAATTTGATGACCGTAATCGATGAATCAAAAAATCACCATGCCATAGAAATATATTGCTATCTCACTTCGGGATCGAACCCAGATAATTCCAGTGGTGGCACCCTTGCATTTTGCTTGAAATATTCATAGGGTCGATCCTGTTATGAGGTAGAAATCTGTTAACAAAATTTCTGTAGGAATCTTGCTAGTTGTATTTCTAGGTAGTAGGTTGACTAGGGCACCAGTCACCCATTGAAATATTACCACTAGGGAGTTATTGGGTCCGTTGACTGGTCAGACAGTACTACATTGGATCCCTTTCTCTCTGGTTACGGCTCATTTTGTCCTGCCTACGCATACATCGAATAGTCTGGCCTAGTCTTACCACATTCTCCTCTGCCCTCATACACTTGACAACACAGATTACCAAACAATTCTTCTTTGCTCAAGGGGTTAACTACTGCAATATAATTGTTCAGTGGCTACTATCCTCTTGGTAAGGGTAGAAGAGACTCTTTAGCTATGGTAAGCAGCTCTTCTAGAAGGACATTCCAAAATCAAACCATTGTTCTCTGGTCTAAGGTATTGCCATAGCTTTTGTAGCATGGCCTTCCACTGTCTTGGGTTAGAGTTCTCTTGCTTGAGTGTACACTTGGGCATGGTGTTCTATCTCATTTCTTTTCTTGTTTGATGAAGTTTTATATTTTATTTGTAAAGGGTCCAATTTAATGTATATTTTATTTTTATCGTTTGTAGTTTATTTCTGTCCTTGTTTCCTTTCCTTACTGAGCTATTTTTCCCTGTTGGGGACCTTGGGCTTATAACATCTTGCTTTTTCAACTTGGGTTATAGCCTAGGTTGTAATAATAATAATAATAATAATAATAATAATAATAATAATAATATAATAATAATAATAATAATAATATTGTGAATTTCACCTTATTTACAA
>NC_090762.1:33359351-33366851 GCF_036898095.1 Palaemon carinicauda
GGGTGTTTGAGTTAACAGCTTTTAGTGAAGATATCTCATTCCTGAATAAGATAGAGACATTTATATTGTCACATATTTGCATACACAATTACACACTCAGACACACACAACACACACACACACACACACATATATATATATATATATATATATATATATATATATATATATATTATATATATGGTGTGTGTGGTGTGTGTGTGTGTGTGTATGTATATACACTATATGTATACATGCATATTTGTGTAAGTGTGTTTGTGATATATGTATATAACGACCCTGCATAGCGGGAGAAGCATTATTCGAAGAATATATATATGTATGTATTTATTGTGGTGTATTTCCAATATCAAACTATTTTCCCTAACTGGGAGTGCCTCTTCAAAATAAAATGGCTGGGATCACTACTCCAGTCCTACTTGAATTGGTGTCCCCTAGATGAAAGTTTCTTGCAGAAAACCAGCAGTATTAACTTCTTTTTCTACCTACAAGGAAAGTCACCAGAAATACGTTGAAACCCCCTACATACGTTGTACCATTCATCTTGCCATGTACACACTTTCACGCCATCTATTGTACCTTATCTTTCATTTTTTTCCTTCCATCTAATCTTTCAGCATTGTAAACTCCTTTCACGAAGTATCAATCTCCAATCTGTTCGCAATCTAATCACATTACCAAACCGTCTCAAACACTGATCCGTCTTCTAATATCAACACCATCTCCTCCTACGCCTATTGACGCAAAGGGCTTCGGTTAGATTTCGTCAGTTGTCTCTATCTTGAGCTTGTAAATCAATACTTTTCCGTTCATCATCTTCTACTTAATGCTTCATAGTCTTCAGCCATGTAGGCCTATGTCTTCCAACTCTTATAGTACCTTATGGAGCTCATTTAGACGTATGGTGAACTAATCTCTACGTTAACTATTTTTCTCTGCATATATATCTTCACATTTCCTTATTTACTGTTCCATACTTTTTATTTCATTCAGATTTAATATCCACACTAGGTCACTTTCATAAAAGGGGAATTTATTCAATTTCTTGCTTACCAGCTTTAGATTCCATAGATAATCTAACGTTCTAACCAGTCTTCTGCATGCAGCTTGCTGCCCTCTTTTATACTACCAAAATTCGAAATATTTTCTCGTAACACTAATCGAATCCAATCCTTCTATTCATTCCCTTTTCGTGTTAGCTAATTTTTTTTTTATTCAACTTCCAGTTTCTCATTTACATTCACAGGTCTCCAAGTCTTTACTGCAATTCACCTTTTAACGTTCATATAATGCCATATTAATAAGTCATTAATTTCATCAAACCAGTTAGTTATTAATTTTTTGTTCAGATTTCTATCTTTTGATGTTCAGATTTAGTTGAAGTTCTTGTAAGGAGGCAATGCTCCATGAAATAGATTTATGTAATTTCCTTTGCCATAAAACGAGGATCATTTGTCCCAAAAAGGTCTATGGTCGGGGATGCTCATAAGTTTAAAAGAGGCTGTAATTTTACGTCAAACAACCACGCCCCTTCCTGAAATTTTCTGACAGATTCAAGTACAATTATTATCTCATGTGATTGTTCGATATTTTTTTACCGTCTGGTACAGCTTTGTAAATTTATTTACTTATTTATTTATTTTTTTTTCTTTTTTTTTTTTACATTGTCTTTTCGTACTCGTCAGGACTTCATTATTTGGAATTTCATTTCCCAAATAATGGCCTTCTTTGTATATTATTCTTAGTAGTATATGCGACCCGTCAAGAATGATAGCTAAATATTTAGAGAGATATGCACACGTATTCCCCCTCTCCCAGGGTATGACTACCCTCCCTTCTACCCAAGCGACGGGGAGAGTTGAGCGTGACTGAATTTCATATATATATATATATATATATATATATATATATATATATATATATATATATATATATATGTATATATATATATATATATATATATATATATATATATATATATATATATATATATATATATATATATATATATATATATATATGTATATACATATCATATATGCAGAACAATGGCCTCTGACATGTCCTACTTCTTGCGTCTGTTATATATATATATATATATATATATATATATATATATATATATATATATATATATATATATATATATATATACATACATACATACATACAGACACTTGCTCTTTATTACATAGGAGAGATTATTATTATTATTATTATTATTATTATTATTATTATTATTATTATTATTATTATTATTATTATATAAACGCGTGAATGTGGGTGGCACACAAAGTTGACGCCGTAATTCAGGGTGACAAGCGGCGTCCCAGGAAGCCACAATTTAGCTTTCCAGGGGGAGCCACTGTCAGGGGGGTCAGCCCTTTTTACTCTATGGCTCTTGGCCCTTGATACCCCACCCAGGGCGTCCCGACACTTCCCGGCGGTCACGCTACCATATATCGCCTCATCTCGGACGCGCATTAACCCTCCTGGGGCCCAATAAATCTCTTCCTTCGGAGTTTTCCTGTCATCCTCAACCTCTCCTCTCCTCCGGAGGGAAACATGTAATAATAGGGTTTAATCTTGAGATCAAGAGCAGACTCTTTTTCTCTCTCTCTCTTCCTTTAATTAGTTTTGTCAGGTTTTGGGGAACCCTTTTTTTCCACCCCCGTGGGGGTACCTACCTCCCTCTCTTGTCCCGCGGGAAGCTCCTTGTCGGCTACCTTCCAGGGCTCTGGAGGTGATGAGCTAATTGTTGCTCTTTCTCCTTTTCTCATCCAAAATATAATATTTTTACATCAGCCGACAAATTGATGACCGGTTTTAGAATCTCGTGTTGGGAGGGATTAACTTTTTTTTAACTTGAGTATCAGGTGAAATGTTTTAGGTTTTTGAAAGCTTTCCCTCTTAACTAAGGTAGCCATAGTAATGATAATAATGATAGATTGTTAGTATATATACATCACACCTACTGTATACATACTTCACCATTTGCTGTGATGACCTTGAATGACCGGTGTTGTCAAATACGAACCAGTGTGGTATGAGCTGCTTACCAAGTTAAGTTCGGGAGGTTAAACTAGTTTCCTTTTTTCGTGATCAAAAGTTTCTGTATTTTAGCTGATTGACATCTTGAAGCCGATCTATTATTTGTTCTTTAAGGTAAGAAGTATTTTTACCGCCACCAACTAAGTGGGAAGGAGGTTATGTTTTTACCCCTGCTTTGTGTGTTTGTTTGTGAACATCTTCCTAGCTACAATTTTAATCGTAGAGTAATGAAACTTGCAGGGATTAGCTCTTATGTAAAAAGCTGGAAATTATTAGATTTTGAAAGGTCAAGGTCGAGGTCACGGTCAAGCAAAATGTCCAATTCACGTAATTAGCCATAGGTTTGGACATCATTGTCACAGAGACTTCAAACTTGATTCATATTTGAGTGTATGAAAATTCATGCCAATTAATACATATTAAGGTCAAAGGCCAAGATTGAGTCCAAGGTCAAGCAAAAGGTCAAATTCTGGTCATCAACCATACGGCCACAATTTTAATCGTAAAGTAATGAAACTTGCAGGGATTTTAAACTTTGGAAGGTCAAAGGTCAAGGTCATGGACGAGCAAAACTTCCATATCACGTAATCAGCCATAAGTTTGGGCATCATTGTCACGGAGACTTCAAACTTGGTTCATAGTTGAGTGTAGGAAAATCCACTCCAACGAGAAATAAGCTGCCGTGGTGGAGGTCTGCACTGCTAAGTGCCCTTCTAGTTGTAATACTTAAACATTTATTAAAATTTAAAGCTTGAATACTGAGAACTTCGAAATACCATAGAATTTAGACTCGAGCAGTCTAGTGAAGTTAATGAGTTTAAAAAAAAAAATGTGTTAGATTCTAGAATTATAAATGTCAATATTTATTTTCTGATTATAAATATAAATATTTGGAATTTACTCTAGAAATTCTATAGCTTAAGAATACAATTTTTTATTTATTGTTGTTATCATTTTTATGTTTTTTTAAAAATATAGATTAATGTGATCTAGGAATGATAAGGAATTCTTACTTTTAAACGAAAATGGAATTTTTAACTTACGAACCCGACAGAACTCTATAGATAGAAAATAAAAGTAATAGGGAATAATACACTTGTGTAGTTATTTTTACTCAAACGAATTAATGATAATGATAATTTTTCTTATCTACATCAAATTATTTTAGATTTGTTTTTCCATACTTCTGATATTGTTTTTACATTGGCATAATTACGATCATGATAATGAAGTTGGTAATCGTGAGAATGATTTTTTAACTTAACTTTATGTAGCCGCGATGAAGAGGGGGAAAAAAACGAAATCCACCACTTCAGAAATGAGCACACTATTTGTAAATCAGGACATTGAATGACGATTTTTCATTTGCAAAATCTATTGAAATGACCCTAATAGGATATAAGTAAATAGGTATAAATAAGAATTCTTTTTCTTATTGTTTATTGCCGGAAGTGATAGAAACAGGCTTAGCCAAGCTTATTTATTCAATTAGCCAATAGACAGTTTGGCTGATTTAAGGTATTTTGAATAGTTAGAATAGGAGAGAGAGAGAGAGAGAGAGAGAGAGAGAGAGAGAGAGAGAGAGAGAGAGAGAGAGAGGGGGGAGGGGTAGGGCCCCGGTTGGTTAAGAGTACATATTTGATAAGAGGGAGAGAGAATTGAGTGAATACATTTGATGAGAGAGAGAGAGAGGGGGGGGCGGCTGGTTAAGACTACATATTTGATAAGAAAGAAATAGAGAGAATTGAGTGAGTACATTTGATGAGAGAGAGAGAGAGAGAGAGAGAGAGAGAGAGAGAGAGAGAGAGAGAGAGAGAGAGAGAGAGAGAGAGAGAGAGTTAAGTGTAGCCAACATATTTGATAAGCGAGGAAGTCTTAGAGAGTTGAGAGAGTTAAGTGAATACTTCTGATTGATGATGAGAGAGAGAGAGAGAGAGAGAGAGAGAGAGAGAGAGAGAGAGAGAGTTAAGTGTAGCCAACATATGTGATACGCGAGGAAGTCTTAGAGAGTAGAGAGAGTTAAGTGAATACTTCTGATAATGGTGATGATGAGAGAGAGAGAGAGAGAGAGAGAGAGAGAGAGAGAGAGAGAGAGGAGAGAGAGAGAGAGAGAGAGAGAGAGAGAAAAAAAAAGAAAATATATATATGTATATATACAGTATATATATATATATATATATATATATATATATATATATATATATATATATATATATATATATATATATACATATATATATATATATATATATATATATATATATATATATATATATATATATATATATATATATATATATATATACAATTTTGATCACCTAACGAATAGATCGACACAGAGAGTTAACCTTATATAATTAGAGAGAGAGAGAGAGAGAGAGAGAGAGAGAGAGAGAGAGAGAGAGAGAGAGAGAGAGAGAGAGAGAGATGGCGCAGTGGTCAACCGCAGCCTGTAACCAGACTTTATGGCTATGTGTTAGGGTATGAATGACAGAGTCTGTCATTAGAGTGACAACTGTCCATCCCACGATCGCAATATAAGAAAACCCGGTAAATCTGTCACCTGTCGTCTTCTATGGACACTTCATATACATCGTAAATATCGTCATGTGTGTCTCCAATCTCCATTTGTCTCTAGTTATTACAAGATGTAATTTTTCGGTAATTTTCTCACCTTGTTAATTATCATCATTACTGTTGTTTTTTTTTTATTTCTTGTTGTTGCTCGTATTGGTGTTTATTATAAAGATAATATTGTTGATTTTGGTGATATTGTTATTGATGATATTCATAGAGGACTGTTAGAAATATATTTAGTTACTAGAAAAGCACTCGGAGAGTGCAGACCTCCGCCACGGCAGCTTATTTCTCAACCTTTTACTCGACCTTGACCTTTGACCTTGTACTTTCAAAATTTAATCACTTCCAAGACTAACCGTATCAATTAAACCCTGAAAGTTTCATTACTCTATGAGTAAAATTGTTGCCAGGAAGTTGTTCACAAACAAAAAACAGACAAACAGGGGCTAAAACATATCCTCCTCCCAACTGCGTTGGTTGATGTAATGATATTAGCTGGGGTCATGGCCATCCTTCCTAGTGGAATAATTTCGATTTAAATCTTGATTTTAATATTTTTGGATCCTTGATGTTCCACACATATATATAATCTCCTCAATGAATACATTAATTAGAATAAGATATACAGTATATATATATATATATATATATATATATATATATATATATATATATATATATATATATATATGTGTGTGTGTGTGTGTGTGTGTGTTTGTATGTGTGTGTTTACTATATATATATATATATATATATATATATATATATATATATATATATATATATATATATATATACACACACACACATATACATGTGTGTGTTTACTATATATATAGATATACAGTATATAAATATATGTGTATATACATACAATTTCATGCGTAGTTAGGTATACTTCCGGTATTCATAAAAAGTTCACTGCAACTTGCCAATAGGTTACACACCTCGCCATATCTAATGCCGTCATATAACCTCTTAACATACCACCTACAGCCACCTGCCACCTTTAAATCATAAATATAACCCTCTGAAGGATGAAATGTTTCTCACTAAATAAAAATTATCGGCCATTTTCAGAATCGATTAGGCCTCCTGGATATGCTTCCTTTACTGTACGATCTACTTTTGATAAAGAGAGACACCATCTAGTAGTTCCATAGGGATCATAAATCTGTGGAATGCTAATCATAAACAGCTGATGAATACCAACAGCGTTCGGAGTGATTTACGTTTTTTTCAGGCTACGAGGTCTCTCTCTCTCTCTCTCTCTCTCTCTCTCTCTCTCTCTCTCTCTCTCTCTCTCTCTCTCTCTCTCTCTCTTGTATAATACATCGTCATTTGCTTTCTGATTATTTATGCGTATATGAAAATGTTATTTGAAAAGATTTTTCAATTATACACACCCACACACACACATATATATATATATATATATATATATATATATATATATATATATATATATATAAATATATATTTATATATATATATATATATATATATATATATATATATATATATATATATATATATATATATATATATATATATATATATATTATCAGCCGTTACTTCTCCGCTGAGGAACAAAGGCCTCAGACATATCCTTTCCTTATTGTCTTTTTATGGTATTTCTATGTCAGTTTATACCCGCAAATTTTCTTAGTTCATCAATCCATCGTCTTCTCTTTCCTCCCCTGATTCTTTTGCAATCTCTAGGGACAACTTGGTCGTCTCTGTTATCCATTATAGGTTCCACTTATCCAATTAATTTCTTGAAATTTCGAAATTTTGTCTCTATTTTATATTTTTAATTTTAATACACTTGTCTCTGGTCACCAAGCACCGTCAATCAGGAGGAAAAAT
>NC_090762.1:33376851-33379351 GCF_036898095.1 Palaemon carinicauda
CAAATGAAACTCAGGTTAATGATTTCTATAGATAAACAATAAGCATGGAAGTATTTAATTATAGTAACATTATTTCTTAATTTTCTATGGAGGCATTCTTACTGAATTTTTCATATGTCTTATTCTACTTTCCAAGTTTGGAAAATTAATAACAGTAATATCCTATTCAATGCAATTTTATACACCTACGACGTGTGCATGCAGTAATGCTTTAAATAGACCTTACCAGTACCCAGACATTCTCTGGGTATCTGTTATGCAACAGAAGCATTACAGGACAGAAATCATAAGACCTTCCTTTATTTTCCTCTAAATCTCTTGAAATTCCTCTATTTACAAAGAGCCCCATTTGCCTTATAGCCTATTACGAAGCCCAAAGGATAAGTAGAGTTGATTATCCATCTCTAACAATCTCGTGTCATATGGTAAAATGGATGAAAAATTATTTGAAAAGTAATTGTTTTCACTTGCAACACTTTAGAGCAATACTTTGAGCAATGTTAGGTATTCACATCTCTGCAAACACTCTGGGACCGCTAGTTGAACTAGCACTCGAAGCGATAGAGAAAAATCAGGAAAGTGAAATGCAAACATTTCTCAGGTAAAGATGTCAGTCACAGAGCGTCCTGGTCAAGGCTTCAGACGAGAAATTTGAAGACATTTTTTCAAGTTATTTAGTTTGTTTTTTATATGTCTGTGTTTTTTTCTACAATAAATTAAGGTTTGTTATATAATTATTATTCAGTATTTATCTATTACATGAAAATTTACTATTTTATTAAGAGCAAAACCAATATTTAGAAATTAAATACATGTATGTATATATGTGTATATATATATATACTGTGTATATATATATATATATATATATATATATATATATATATATATATATATATATATATATATATATATGTGTGTGTGTGTGTGTGTGTGTGTGTGTGTGTGTGTTATTTAAAGAACTATCTCTTCCACCATGCATGAGATTTCAGTTTTGACGTTGCGTAAATTGATTGATTTGTAATCCGTCATCCGTGACTAATTTGACAAATACTTTAACCCTTTTCCATGCCATTCTTTAATCTTGGATCCAAATATAGGAGCCTTTTTTATGGTCCTTCCCTTCTTCAAATGTTGCTATAACCTCTTTGGGAAGAATTCGTGCTTCCTAATCGCAAAATTATTCACTATTTTTTCTTTTTCATATTTTCATGTGTGGCCGATTTTCATTTACTTCCTTTTTCAAGTCTTGATATTTGTGAGTTATTTATTTTGCAGTTCAGAAAAGGTGTCCGACTGTATTATTGTATGGTTCCCTTTATCTGTTCAAATTTTTCTATACTGGGAAAGGGACGCAGGTGACCGACAGGTTAAAAAAAATGCTTAAAAGCTTCCCATTATAATCGTTTAGGAGAAGAAGAGGGACCCTGAAAAGAGGAGGCTGAAAAAACAACCCTGTTATTTTTGCTGCTGCTTCCGGTCGTGAGCACCTTCCGAGAGGTTGGTACCCCTGAATCATAGTGTAAAGCCATGTTTACCTAAAAAAAAAATGAATGGTAATCTGTTGGTTCTCATTGTTTATAAATGTTCGGATATACGGCTTTAGCCTATCATAGATATCTGTAGAATCTAAAGGTCATTTCGGTCAGGATATCTTCATTTGTCGCCTCTAGAGGGAACCCCCGTCCCTCTTGGGGGATGTCGTGTGGTTAGTGTGGGGGATTGCTAATGATATATGGCTCCGTCAAAACTTCCTGGAGAGAAATATATCTCCTTTCCCAAAGTTACGCTACAGTATGTGAACTTGGTCATCCTGTTATCAAATATTTTCAGGGGAAAGCTATTTTGAGTTAGCGCAAGAAGTCGCCGATTCCCTAATGCGTTAAAGGGATAGAAGCAATCTGAATCTGTTAGCCATCGTAATAATAATAATGATTATGATAATAATTTGTGATAACATACATCATTTCAGGTCGAGGCCATGAATTGGCATGTAATGTTATCCCTCTTTTGCGGGTAAAACTTAAAGTTGTTATTTTATTGCAGTTATTAGTATTCTAAAAGATTTAATGGTATTGAAATCATGAAATATTTTATTCATAATGATTTATCCTTTACGGTTAGTTACCTTATTTTACTCAACTAATTAAATTATGTAGTTTTTAGACTATAGTATGATTGGTGTAATTTCAAATACTGAGCCGAAATTATGTGATTTCAAAGGCCTAGCAGAGATGGTTTGGTGATGGGAAGGATACGGGAATAGACACAAAAGTAACAGAACGTTGACCTGTTTGTAAAACCCGACTCTAATTAATAATATTGAAAAAGATTTAGTCTAGTATGGAATAGAAAAAAATATAGGCGATTGGAAAGACAAGACGTCTAACGCTGTAAAAATGTAAATAATGATAGTAATTATAATTAAAGTTGGACGATGATTACAAAATCCCATTATCAATTGTCCCAAACGCTACGCTAAAAAGTTCTAGCTGTGTTG
>NC_090762.1:33389351-33391851 GCF_036898095.1 Palaemon carinicauda
GACACAGAGGTTATGGCCCTACCCCAGACTAGAGAACATTGGTTTGATTTCGGAGTGTCCTTCTCCTAGAAGATCTGTTTACCATAACTAAAGAGTCTCTTCTATCCTTACCAAGAGGAAAGTAGCCAATGAACAATTACAGTATTTAACCCCTTGGGGGAAGAAGAATTGTTGGGTAATCTCAGTGTTGTCAGGTGTATAAGGACAGATGATAATCTGTTAGAATAGGCCAGACTGTTCGGTGTATGTGTAGGCAAAGGGAAAGTGAACCGTAACTAGAGAGAAGGCTCCAATGTATTACTGTTTGGTCAGTCAAAAGACCCCATAACTTTCGAGCGGTAGTATCTCAACGGGTAGCATGATTGACTTTAGGCTGTGTGGCAAACCTTAGTATCTTTTAACATGAACAGTTTATGTTGGAACGTGGGCATGATGCTATGCATAAGGTTGTCTTCAGCTTTCTAATGGGAAAAGATGTCACATTTCAGGGTTCCTGTGTTCAGCAGAGATTTACTGAATAGAATTTTCGTAATGTAAGTCCGTTGGTATTATTATTATTATTATTATTGTTATTATTGTTGTTGTTGTTGTTGTTGTGTTATTATTGTTATTATTATTATTATTATTATTATTATTATTATTATTATTGTTATTATTATTATTGTTGTTGTTGTTGTTGTTGTGTTATTATTATTATTATTATTATTATTATTATTATTATTATTATTATTACTACTACTACTACTACCTCCACTAAGGAGGTTATAGAATCGAATCGGTTTATTTATTCGTCTGTGTCTGTCTGTGGACAGGGTTACGTCAAACTACTCGACGGATTTTGACGAAATTTTCACCACAGATAGATCTTGGGTCATGGGCGACACCATTAAATTTTGGATGATCCCGATCATGATCCAAATTCTAGATCTGCATTTTTCACAATTTTAAAGATTGGATCAGATCAAATTGACGGATTTTGACGAAATTGTCACCACAGATAGATCATAGGTCGGTGATGATCCGAATTCATATTCAGGATCAGATTATACTTTGTCATTTTGCACAATTTTAAGGTTACCTCAAAAGTGAACGATAGTTGTTTATTAATTGTCAATTCTTTGTTCATGGATGAATTCGTTGAGTAAATTTTGGACGTCTTTTCATTGCTGAGGACGAACCAAATCCAGAGTATTAAAATAAAACGATGAAACGAAAAGTAAACAAAAAAATAGATATAAAAAAAAAACCAGAAAAGAAATAGTCATGATAACAAAACTCCCTCAGAGGCTGGCGAGAGAACTCACCTCCTGGAACACCACAAGGCATGATTGCCCCCCCCCCTCAAAAAAAAAAAAAAAAAAAAAAAAAAATCACCTCCCACTGTATGTACTCCATTTTAACACTTTCCCCCCAAATCCTTTCAAACCCTAATCCCTTTTTGTATCAGCCATTTTCCGGAGGTCAAAAATCTGATGTTTCTTATTATTATTCTCATTTTTGGTTTAATGTAAAGAATTGATACTTGATCATCTATTAGTGAACGCACTAAGAGAGTCGTAGATGATCTAAAGATTCTAATATTCTTTGCATTTAGTGATTTGAAGTCATTGTTGAATTCGGTTTTTTATTTTCTTGCTGCTTCAGTAATTCGTATAGTATTTTTTTCGATATATTTTTCACTATATAAGAAATTTAAACTAGATCGGCGAGGTGAGTAAGATATTTAAAATATTTCTTAAAAATTAGATAATTTTAATGTCCATTATCATATGGATCATATTGGAAAAGCACTTGATATGATGAACTAACTTTACAATAGAAAATCAATTATGCAGAAAGATATAAAAAAGGCGTAGGAAAATGATAATGAAATTTTCGATAAAAAAATGACTAAATTATAATTGCTGAATTGAAATAAAATTACCAGTGAACTCGTAGATATGTGAATGAGGACTCAGAAGTTGAGGAAAAAATAAGATAAAATTGGGACAAAAGTAGTATTTACGCTTTGAGGATGTCATCGTGTAGTTCGTTTAGACCATGAATTAACAGAATACGATATTCTAATAACTAATCCTTTTAATATATTCCGCGTAATGTTACTAAAAAAATGCGGTGGAAAAACCATTTTCATTCACCAGAATCAGAAAAGGTGATAGATTTCAACCTGCCTTGCCCTCCAATCGAAAAATACAAACGAACACTTTTTATTTAGACAATACTATACTCAATGCAGCGAAAAAAGGTCGATATGGAAGGGTACTTAGTTTAAACGAATAGAAAATTGGTGCCACAACTCCACAGAGCACCATGAATGCAAGGATTATAAGGAATGAAAAGGAATTGAGATAATATTAGTTATAAAAACAGTTATATGAATGTATGACAAGCTACTATTAGAAAGGATAAGCAGAGAGAACTGGTGATAAATCGGAGAATGAACATTAGAGATAGACAGAGAGGGAGGGGAAGGCGTTGGAGAGGTGTTTGGTTATTTGTG
>NC_090762.1:33396851-33404847 GCF_036898095.1 Palaemon carinicauda
TACTACTCTTTTGGATAGTTTTTTTTTTCCGGTCACGCTCAGCGAAAGGGGGTAGAGGGAGTAGTCACACACACTGGTGTGAGGCGGTACCCCGAGAGCTACACATTATTATAATTATCACTTTGCTAAGCTACAACCCTAGTTGGAAATGCAGGATGCTATAAGCCCAGGGGCTCCAACAGGGAAAGTAGCCCAGTGATGAAAGGAAACGGAAAAATAAAATTTTTAAGAAGAGTAACAATATTAGAATAAATATCTCCTATATAAAATATAAAAACTTTAACAAAACAAAGGAAGAGAAACAAAACAACAGAAACCACAGTCTGCCCCAACTTGCCCAAACTGCCAGGTCGTAGTTAGGAAAGGGGGAGGGGTGAGGAGGGTTGAATCTGCGTGTATGCACCAGTGCACTTATCTATCTAAATATCTATCCGTCATTTTTTACGGCTTGTGTACACTAGTAAAGAATAAAGAGGAAAATGTATAATAGTCAACGTGAAGATATTTTGCTATGGTAATGAAAAAAGGAAGAGATTGTCACATTGTCAAAATTTAACAGAATGTCCATTTGTAAAAAATATAAAAAATATCGATATAGAAAGAAAAGTATGAAAATTAAATATCATAATGTGGAAAAAAATGCTGGGAAAATTAGGAAATGGATTGCCCAGAGTAAAGAGGGAAAATAGAATGTCCAGATTAAGAAAAATGGAAAATAGGATGCCAGGGGAAAAAGACTGAAATAAAATGTAAATAAACAAATGTACTCAGCAACAACAACAAATATTTAGGGGCCCTGTTAAAAGAAATATATCTAAATTAACAGATTAGTATTATGCGTAAGATTAAATTGGTCGGAAAGTTTGGAAAAGAGCAAGGCGCTTCGAAGTTTATGATTGTAATACTTTCAAGACTATAGTTTTTGTTTTGTTTGCTTTTAATCAGAGTATACAGAAGGACTTCGTTTATTTTGTAAAGATTCTTTTTTCACAAGTTTATCATTTAGTTTTTCAAGACCTGCGCGATAAGACCAATAGTATTAGACGTTCTAATACTTTTAAATTACAAAATGAAACCGGAATTTAATAGCTTGAATATATTGTATCTCGGCACATCTCTTTCTCTCTCTCTCTCTCTCTCTCTCTCTCTCTCTCTCTCTCTCTCTAAGATAAGATTAATAGCCCGACACTTACTCGTCAGCACTACTTCGAACCTCTGTCATAAGCGACAACGTTGCCTTCAGTTCTTAGCACCTTAATACACCAGACAACAAGTATGTCAGTGCAATAATGAAAGTAAAGAAGGCTGAAGAAAATATTTGCAAGAATCTTTTTAATGGTTTCACTCCATAGGATAAGGATTAAACTCATCAAGGCCCTTCTGTTTTGATGATATAAAAGTATCAAGACAGAAGTTTATTCTCGTCTCTTCCTCTTTTTCCCTCTACGCGTTTGTTGCAACCCGCAACTGTTGGCTAACAGGAATATACCCAATTTACTTATTAGATGAACAGGGGCATACCCATTTCTTTTTAATGTGCTCATGTATGTCCCTCAAACAGTCTGAGTCATGATCACAGCTAAAAATTTGCCGTAAAAACGGTAAAAATCCTGGAGTAAATGTTGCCATGCATTCACCGTTTTAGAAACGGATATATTGACGTAAAAGATTGCTATTACGGTCAATAACCCGTAAAAGATATTGAAAAAACTAGGGTAAAAATTACGGTCACCTGTATTTTAATGAAATATAGTAGGGAACAATATATTTTTACGTAGCATTTCGAATTAAAATTACGTGTTTTTTTTTAACAGTGCACGTATCCTCAAGCCCGCCGATAAAGCCAAGAGAGAGAGAGAGAGAGAGAGAGAGAGAGAGAGAGAGACCCTGGAGATTACAGCATAACGAACTTCATTAACTTACCACGATGCCATGATACAGTTGGCATTCCACAAAGAGTTTCGCTCGCAAATCCATCCCGGCATTTTTTTCCCCATTGCACGAAATACCTCCCATAGTTGAGCTGATACACACCCGCTGTTTATCATTGCTGGCTGAGGAATAAATCCTTCTGCGGAACGAATATCGCGTTAATTATTGCCATGCGGCGTAAAACCATTAGTATCGCCAATTTCACAGTTCCCAAATCTAGCTTTATGATGATGGACAGTTTTTAACACTTACCGTAAGGGGAAACGTCTAATGTCGTCCTGAAATGTCTGATCGAATTAGTTTTTTTTTTCTTTTCTCTTTTTATTAATTTCATATACACTCACTAACACACACGTATATATATTTGTGTGTGTATGTGTGTGTATATATGTGTATATATATATATATATATATATTTATATATATATATTTATATAGATATATATATATATATATATATATATCCACACACACATATCATCATCATCGCCATCTCCCCTTACGCTTATTGACGCAAAGAGCCTCAGTTAGATTTCACCAGTCGTCTCTATCTTGAGCTTTTAAATCAATACTTCGACATTCAATATCTGCTACTACACGTTTCATAGTCCTCAGCCATGTATAATAAGATATCTCTTTCTGAGTGCGAATACATTAACGTGGGTAAAGGTTTTGTGTATTGCCATAATTAGCAAAGTTTTACTAGTCAGGCCCAGCCATACTGGGTTTGTTTGCTGTGAGCGATCAGACCAAAATCGTTTACCATCACCCACGGTTGAGATGTATACAATACCTAGAGTCCTAGACAGTGACTATCACCAATCCGCAGTGGCCAGCGTGGTGATGAAAACTGGCCAAACCACAGACATGAATTGACTGAGGCCTTTGTCCTGCAGTGGTCTAGAAACGGCTGCATTTGTTGTTATAATAATAGATTGTATATGATAATGTTATCACTAAAACTCATGATTTTCGTATAGTCAGAATCAAGGCACATGTAACCTTTGATATAAAATTCCCTCCGTCCCTGGATCACCTACCACAGGGAAATTCTTTTATGATAGATTTTTTTTCCAGGGCAAGATTTCGAATATTTTCCGCTGAATTTTCTTGGGCGTTTAGGTTTTACCCTACAAATGTTATCACGAGGCTAAGTGAATTATATGTCAAAAGACATTCACGGCTTTATATTTCATGTACATACGCACACACACGCATATATATATATATATATGGGTGAGTACATAGATATGTACAGCACATGCAAATATGTATATACAGATATGTGCATATATGTGTATATAAACGCGCATATATATATATATATATACTGCATATATATATGTATATATATATATATATATACTGTAACTATGTATATGAATATATGTATGTGTACGATATACAGACAGATGTATATTAGTATTTCACTTAATTAAGCCATTACAAATGAAAATCATATAGTTAAATTATTATCTCTCTCTCTCTCTCTCTCTCTCTCTCTCTCTCTCTCTCTCTGTACAACACATTGTACTTTATGTTTAACTGTATATTACTTTACCAGCACACAGCAACACACACACACATACATACATATATATATATATATATATATATGTATATATATACATATATGTATATATATGTGTGTATATATATATATATATATATCCATATACATATATGTATGTGTATATATATATATATATATATATGTGTGTATATATATATATATATATATAAACTAATTCATGATATAGGGATAGTATCATCCTGGAAGGTAAACATTAGGAAGTTACACTAAATAATAAAAAAAAAACTTAATATCCTTATATTACCCAGCACCCCCCCCCTCCCCATTTACCTTAAATCATAAGAGAAATAAAAGATAAGAAACTGGTACATTTGGATCCCATCCCCTCTGGGATATATATATATACCCACCATTTTAGGATATGGTTTGCGTGTGAAGGAGCTGGATATAATCCAAACAGGAGATTGAAAACAAATGTATCTATCTTGAATGACCTTGAGGAGAGAGATGTTCTTTTGGATATCCAAGATCATGTTGTTATTATTATTATTATTATTATTATTATTATTATTATTATTATTATTATTATTATTTTCATTATTGTTATTATTATTATTATTAATGTTATTATTATTATTGTAATTATTATTATCATTATTGTTATTATTATTATTATTATTATTACTATCATTATTATCATTGTTATTATTATCAATAATAATGTTATTGTTATCATTATTGTTGTTATTATTATTATTATTCTGAAAAACTGTGTAAAAAAACTATTAGAATTCATTAAATGCAATGCAGAATATCCGTATTATCCCAGCAATGCACAGCAGCATCATCAACAACAGTGATAATACAGCTGATTGCAGTGATGAACGTTATTGATGACATAACAGTAATTTAAGGAGCCCCAATAAAAATGGTTGAAAAGGGTAATAATTCAACGTTAGTGCCGGTAATGCAGGCAATCACTTTTAACAGCAAACAAACGCAGTCAGGTTCTTATCTTATGCATCAAATTACGTCTCTCTCTCTCTCTCTCTCTCTCTCTCTCTCTCTCTCTCTCTCTCCCCCCAATTATCAACCATAAAAACATTTAGATCAGAGTTATGATAAAATCCTTTTAATATTAATATTAATTTCCTTTAGGATATTTCTTAAAAGGTCGCATAACTCACATAATTACTTTAAATTGTTGATATCTATAAACTATCGCCCACAAACCATTCGTCATAGCCACACATCATCTCAATCAAACAATGTTTCATCACACGACACATGAGCTACGAAATGGTACTGTTTTGAATAACAGCTTGTCCTTATACTCATACCCTTCGGACATGCCCTTGGCAATAGGATTCCGACCGAGATCCTATTTGGATTTCATTAGTTCCAGGGTTGGTTAAACGCGAGCAGAATAAATCTCCCCGGATGTATGTTATCAAGTGGATTCAATTGCTCCTTCTATGTAGCGATTAATAAAGAGTGGCCAGAATGATCTGAGGACGATCAGTTCATAAATAGCTTTTACAGAATTAAATGACAGGTTTTGCGTTGGGCCTGACTGCGAGGGTCTAACTCGAAAACCTGGCATTTATGGTTTTATCTAAAATCGATCTACGGATCATCGCTGTCGGGTTATCCCTCTCTCTCTCTCTCTCTCTCTCTCTCTCTCTCTCTCTCTCTCTCTCTCTCTCATATTTTTGTAATCACAGACATTGTGCGACAATGCCCCTCTGCCCTGTCATTGGGCCAAGGGCATCAATTCTGTTATCACGATACAATTTTCGAGATGACCCCTTTTGAGCATGATGATATAGTTCCTCGTGATCCAGCTTACTCCTGAATTCAGTTCTGCCATTTTTCATGATTTGCCTTTTGTTTGTATTCCTTTCTTACTTTTATTCTTGTTTGTTGAATCTTTAATGAAGTGGATTGATCGATAAATAGCACGATCTTGATGGCGAAAAATTGTCGATCAAAATGTACAAATTGGTGTTTCAGATGAAGAATTTTAATTTTTGTCTTAATTTCTTTTTATTACCGTAGATGATAGCATGAATAATTTATTATCCCTTAGATTACCTTCATTCATTCATTATAATTGCTGTTGTTGTTAGTTGTCAAAATGAAAACTTAATTCCTTGTGGTAATTCAAATTGCTTCCGTAAAAGAAAAAAAAAACCCTAGAAACAATAAAAAGAAAGAAACAGGAAACTCCCCTTGTTTTCGAAATGCTAATATCCCTTCATTTGAGCCACATGCAGAAAAATCTAATTTCCACTCTTCACCGCCGGATACTTGTTCCCTCGTCTGGAAGTCCATCCGTAGTATAATATCTCCTTAAACCCACGAACGCACACACAGACACGCAACATACACAGAACAGTCCTTGTATGAATACGGCTTTGGTTGAAGGTATGCGCTAGCCAATGCTCGCCCATGTGTAAGTACATTACACCTCCACCGCAAGATTCACATGGGCGGACTTAATATGGGTAAAAGGGGTTGGGGTGGGGGGCGTTCCTCCGGGGTCCTCAACCGCACGTCGGGGTTCCTGTCCTTTTCCCACATCACCCAGCTTAGTGTAGCAAGGGCGATGCCTGGTAGGCTTAAGTGGGTCTATGATTGTTTTTTTTTTTTTTTAATTATTGTTTTTATTCATCTTTGCTTAAATGAGTCATTGCTTGAGTTCTTTTGGCAAGACAAGTTTTTGCGGAACAGGGTTTTTTTCTTTCAAGTCGGGTAAGTGGGCCAAATTTGACGACTCTCTACCCGTCATTTATCGCCATTGCTGTGTATTTATTCCATTGCTTTATAAAGCATTGCTCAAGTGAAGATTTTAGAAGAGAATAGGTCATTTTGTTTTTCATGTGGAGTGTAATTACGAGTATAGAAATTTTTACGCATTGTTCACATAATACAAAATAGGCTGAGTTGAGATTTCCTCAAAAATTATTTACATTCTCGTCAACTTATCCATTTTTTAACTAAAAGTTCAAACTTGCAGTAAATGGTTTAGGTTGAACAGGCTGACATGTCTTATTTTTTATATTTTATATATGTAAGATCTGTTTTAATGTTGTTACTGTTCTTGAAATATATTTTAATTGTTTATTATTTCTCTTGTAGTTTACTTATTTCCGTATTTCCTTTCCTCACTGGGCTATTTTCCTTGCTGGAGCCCTTGCGCTTATAACATCCTGCATTTCCAACTAAGGTTGTAGGTTAACTAATAATGATAATAATAAATAATAATAATGATAATAATTTACACTATAGATTCAGATTGCAGCCTAATTCTACTGTAGTTTGTGTAATGTATTGAGTTTGTCCCATGCGTAGGACATCAAATCTAAAAAACACATATTTGTGGGTAATACATGATTCCATTTGCTTAATGAGTGAGTGCATATGTTGTTTAGTTCTGTACTTTACGAAAACTTATTATTATGATGTAATTACGCACGGAGTATTTTCGTTGCCATGTCTTAGTATTTCTAAGAGTTGGACTTCAAATCTCTCTCTCTCTCTCTCTCTCTCTCCCTCTCTCTCTCTCTCTCTTGTGAGTGATTAAACTGAGACTGACTTCTTGGTTCAGCTACATTTATGAATACATCGTCACTTGCAGTTATAATTTGAACGGAACACACTCACACATAAAGAGAGAGAGAGAGAGAGAGAGAGAGAGAGAGAGAGAGAGAGAGAGTTTACTTATCTGCCTTTTACCGAATTAAGTTGGGATCACATTTTGGCGATACGTCTTGGCGATTAAAGGAGATATGGAAAAATCTTGAAAATTTGAATATCGCAGGCGCTTTCAGGCGATATTTCAGCACATATTTTTCTATAGGCAGGACACCACGGTATTCATCGCAGTGGGCAAGTTGTGACATCTCAATTGGTCGGACACTTTGCGTAGTGATATAAATACCATATGGATCCAGGCATTCCACCACCCCACGAAAGTATTCTATAACGTAAAAACATAAGTTTGATTCCGCGATATTTCATTTCTTACGATGTTCAGGTTTTGTTTTTTATTTCGAGCATGACAAAGTATTCTCTCTCTCTCTCTCTCTCTCTCTCTCTCTCTCTCTCTCAGATTATAACTGCATTCCTCTCTCTCTCTCTCTCTCTCTCTCTCTCTCTCTCTCTCTCAGATTATAACTGCATTTCTCTCTCTCTCTCTCTCTCTCTCTCTCTCTCTCTCTCTTGTGAGTGATTAAACTGAGACTGACTTCTTGGTTCAGCCACATTTATGAATACATCGTCACTTGCAGTTATAATTAGAACAGAACACACTCACACATACCCACACATTCACAGAGAGAGAGAGAGAGAGAGAGAGAGAGAGAGAGAGAGAGAGAGAGGGAGAGTGTGTTTACTTATCTGCCTTTTACCGAATTAAGTTGGGATCACATTTTGGCGATACGTATTGGCGATCAAAGGAGATATGGAAAGATCTTGAAAATTTGAATATCGCAGGCGCTTTCAGGCGATATTTCAGCACATATTTTT
>NC_090762.1:33405347-33412847 GCF_036898095.1 Palaemon carinicauda
TGATTTTTATTGTGAACAATGATACAAAAGCCCTTAAATTTTACTGTGAACCAATATGCTAAAGACAATACATAAACCTATTATACATACTGTCCACCTACTTTTGGAGCACCCTGTTAGAAAGCTTTGAAATTTCTTCCCGTATTTCCTTTTCCGAGATTCCAGTGGCGATGTTTATTATTGGTGTTTATTTGTTTCCTTTTGTCTATAACTACTTGACTGGTTTATTTATTTAGCTTTACCCTTATCAATTCACTTAAGAAGTGCAGAAAGACCTTAGTGCAGTTCGCGCACTACTTGGTGATATCAATTATAGTATGAGTTACAACAATAACAATAGTAATGATAATGATGCTAATAATAAGGATAATGTCAGACCATTTATATTCCATGATCTTATCCGTCATGTGAACAGAAATTGCGTGCGTTCATTGGTTTAGGGCAATTGCCTGTATTTTATAATAAAAGTATTAGAGATACTAAGTTTAGTGAGTATGAGAAAAGAACAATGTATTTAATTTGGTGTTTATATGAATTATTTTTATTCCTGTTTCTTGTGGTCAGGAAGGTGTTCACAAACAAACAAACAAACACACACACACAAACAAGGGTGAAATCATAACCTCCTGCCAACTTCGTTAGCGGAGGTAGTAAAACCTAAGCGCTTTTTTCGTGCACTCTCATGTAGTTACCCGAATTGTTTGGACTTTTTCTTTGACCTGCGAAAATAAACGTAATTTTACTGAAAAAAAATAAAACACTTGTCTTTTCCAACACAAGTTCAATTTTAAATTGATCATCTGCCATTAAATAATAAAATAACCTTTTTTATTTCAATAAAGAATCTATAAAATATGCGTAAAAGTACTGACTCCTTTGGAACAGCAAATTCTCAATTTTTCTTTACTTTTAGTTAATTTCTCTTTATCTTATAAAGACCGTTTGTGTACTTGACAATGAATACCCCCTTCTATTGCCTGCCAAAGTGGCAAGCAGTCGCTGCTGATAGGAACACAGGCCTTCAATTATATCGCAATTATGCTTAGAGGCACACTCCATAACGTATATTAGCAGCCTAATAGCACCTGATGCTCTTCTGAACGATGAAATAAATTCGACGACCAGGCCATAATTTTTTCGATGCCTCACAAATTTCGACAACCCAGTAATACCTCTTCGAGGGTCTTACAAGTTTCGGCAATTTTGCAGAAATGATTTTTTTTTTAATTTCACTTGTGTTTTCCCCATTATTTCCACGAAACATCCTCCTACTTTCAGCCACGCCTTTTATCCATCACTGACCTGCTCACCGTATTTCGTTAAACATCCACTTCGGTGTATTTTCCGAGATTTATTACGATGCTAATAATGGTATGATGGTCTGAGCACCGATTTGCGACCCTCACAAAATGGTATGCTTCCCTTGATGATATGGTATAGAGGTAACTAATGCTTACTCCAAGCGCATGACTTCAAAGGGTTTATAATCGCCAAAGTATCTTATGGAGAGGAATTTCAAGCGGTTTCCATTGGAGGATGTTGTAAATGAGAGAACATGAAGTGATTTGACTAAATATTTAGTCATAATCTCAATTAAATGAGGAAATTGGAAGTAATTTTACGATACAAGTAATGGGAAATAAATCAAACTGAAAATAACTAGAATGTTTCAAGTACAATAATTCATTTATTTTTTTGTTGAATCCGTTTTATGCACAGTTTAATGTAATCCACACACACACACACACATTATATATATATATATATATATATATATATATATATATATATATATATATATATATATATATATATATACATAAGTATATATATATATATATATTATATATATATATATATATATATATATATATATATATATATACTGTATATATATATATATATATATGAGCATAGAAATAACCTCGTTTCTGAATTTCTCTATACTTTGGTCCCTACGAGAAGTGCTGGTTGAATTCTCATCAACATATGAATTTCCGTGTAAGAGAATTGTTTGATTTGATTAAACGATTTGATCCTTAAGAGTACACATATTGTAATATCTGTGAAAGAGTGTTTTTGTCATAGAGGATTCAATGGCTAGATTCATCAAAGGATTGCTAGTTTCTTGTGATGCGCAGTGCTTATCTAACTGAGGCCCTTTGCGTCAAAAGGCAAAGGTGGTGATGATGATGATGATGATGATGAAAGGGTGTTTCGTGGTTTACTTTACCCCCGTGCGAATTTGTTGACATGTGTAGTGACAATTGAAGTTGAGCTTTGATTCATATCTAAATGCCTTATCTAAATGAATTTGATAAGATAGTGACAGGATTTTCATAGAAAACGTAAATTGATAATTGATATCATTGGACCTACAGAAAATATGAATGCCTATATATCTATAATTAATTCCTTATTCTTTCATGATGGGAAACTGTCAGCCAGTCCTTAGCAAAACTTTAAGTTTACCCCATCGGTCTTTTGCTGTTTGTTTGTGTGGTTGTTTGTTTGTGAATAGCTTCCTGGTCACAATTTTAATTGGCGAGTAATGAAACTTGCAGGGTTTAACTGTTATGTGAAAAGCTGGAAATGATTAAATTTTGGAAGGTCAAGGTCAAACAAAATGTCCAATTCACTTAATCAGCCATAAGCTTGGACATCGTTGTCACAGAGACTTTATACTCGGGTTCATATCTAAGTGTATGAAAATCCACGCCAATTAATACATGATAAGATCAAAGGTCAAGGTCAAGGTCGAGGAAAAAGATGGAGAAATAAGCTGCCCGCGGCGAGAGGTCTGCGCTCTACTGAGTGCTTCTCTAGTTTTCTATATCTTTGCATCAAGATATAAGTATATATAGTTACATAAATGTTTTAATATTACGTTACCCAGTTTATTTCTATTCATAAAACGGACGTACACTTAGAATTTTTGCTCGTATAAATATATTCCCATTGTGCCTCCTTTTTGTATCATTTTCATCTGAAATATTTTATTTTTTCTTTATTTTTTTATATTTTCAAGGTTAATTAGCATTACTATTATTGTTGGTGTTGTTGTTTCTTTCATGCCAATCTCATAGTTTAATCCAATTCATAATCGTTATTAAAACTGAAATAGGAGTAATGAAATTCTTTAATAGAAGAGGATATGAATATTGTTATTGCTTTAATTATCAAGCTCTACAATATGACAACTCAGTATTGTTAAATTTTGTTTATATTTAACGAGAGAAAAGTAGTCTATTTGGATTAATAGTGAATAGCTTACTTAATTGTTCATTTGTTCATTGAGATTTTTCGTTTACTGAATTTTCAAATTATTTTTTTCATTGAGACACCTGTTAGAAATTAGTTAACCCCCATTTACCAAGAATGATATCTTTTGATATTCATTAATTTTTTTTTTTCGGTAAAGTAGAACGCAGTTGTTGCAACTGATTTTTTAAATTATTATTTTTATTGAGACACCTGTTAGAAATTAGTTAACCCCCATTTACCAAGAATGATTTCCTTTGATATTAATTATTTTTTTTTTTTCGGTAAAGTAGAACGCACTTGTTGCAACTGAATTTTTAAATTATTATTTTTATTGAGACACCTGTTAGAAATTAGTTAACCCCCCATTTACCAAGAATTATTTCCTTTAATATTCATTATTTTTTTTTTTTTTCGGTAAAGTAGAACGCAGTTGTTCCAAGACGGACTCTTCATTAACGCGGCCCCAAAGATCATCATTAATTATAGTTAGTCCAGGTTTATTGCATTTTAGTGCTTATCGGAAGATCTTAATAACATGGCCAGTTTGTTTTAACTAGTGATAATCCATTATATACGGCAGCTTCGTATTCAGTTAGAGGCCTTCCACCTACTACTTTAACCTAATTTCGCCTAATTATCTCAGGTACCCTTTCGCCGGCGGGTCTTTTGACTCGTAGATTACAGGGATGACGTAACGAACTAGCAAGAAGCTCGGCAGCAGCAGCTTCCTACGAGAGTATATTTCCCTTTTCGTCTTTTGGGCAGCTCAGATGGATTCGAAGTAAAATCGGTTTTGCCGCATGCGAAGGGAAATGTACGGTTAGAGGAGAGAGAGAGAGAGAGAGAGAGAGAGAGAGAGAGAGAGAGAGAGAGAGAGAGAGAGAGAGAGAGAGAGAGGTGGTAATAATTTTTTTAAGTTGTTCCATTATCTTTCAATCGATAAAACTTATGAAAGAGATTAAACGGATTCAATTCAACTCGTATCAAGTGGAGAGAGAGAGAGGAGAGAGAGGAGAGAGAGAGAGAGAGATGAGAGAGAGAGAGGAGGAGAGAGAGAGAGAGAGAGGCGGGTAATCATTTTTGAAGTTATTCCAATACCTTTCAATTGCTAAAACATATGAAAAAAAATTAAACGGATTCAATTCAACTGTTATCAATCGGAGAGAGAGAGAGAGAGAGAGAGAGAGAGAGGAGAGAGAGGAGAGAGGAGAGAGAGAGAGAGGAGAGGAGAGAGAGAGAGAGAGAGGCGGTAATATTTTTTTAAGTTATTCCAATACCTTTCAATTGCTAAAAACATATGAAAAAAAATTAAACGTATTCAATTCAACTGTTATCAATCGGAGAGAGAGAGAGAGAGAGAGAGAGAGAGAGAGAGAGAGAGAGGAGAGAGGAGAGAGAGAGAGAGAGGAGAGAGAGAGAAGGCGGTAATAATTTTTTAAGTTATTCCAATACCTTTCAATTGCTAAAACTTATGAAAAAAATTAAACAGATTTAATTCAACTGTTATCAATCGGAGAGAGAGAGAGAGAGAGAGAGAGAGAGAGGAGAGAGAGAGAGAGAGAGAGAGAGAGAGAGAGAGGAGAGAGAGAGGATCAATTTTTAAGTTATTCCAGTGTTTTTCAATTGCTAAAATTTATGAAAAACATTTTACGGATTCTATTCCACTCTTTCAAGTAAACGTAAGCGATTTTGTTTTGTTTTGATAGTTTTCATGATTTTGCCCTTTTCTGAAAATAATGTTACATTGGTCACATAGATCTTAATTCCTTAAATCTATTAATCCATAAAAGCATTTTCATTCAGAATCATTGTTTTATATATGTGTGTGTATATATGTACATATATATATATATATATATATATATATATATATATATATATATATATATATATATATATATATATATATATATATATACATGTATATATATATATATATATATATATATATATATATATATATATATATATATATATATATATATATGTGTGTGTGTGTGTGTGTGTCATTGAATGGTGATTAGTTTATGAAGTATAACTTTCAAACAGGTGCTCCATATACATACAGTATATAAGAAACACTTCAGTAAATATCGATCGTGAATTAGTGTCCTATTGCCATGATTGAAACAACGAGCTCCCTAATTTTCCCATTACGATTAAAGTCTCTTATAATATATAGATAGCTGAAGGGAAGGGAAGACCGCCATGAATTATATTTACAACAAACAAAAGACGCGCATTTATTCAAAGTAAGAAATCAGCCTTTCGAACTCAACGAGCCTTTTAGGGAATTTTAAATACAAGTTATTGACGACTTGATGTCTTGTAATTTACTCTCTTCGGGGTCTTTGGAATGAAAGGCTTCGAGGGACAAGACCCAAAATGAATGGTTCCGAGATTATTTAGGCTCTGCTGGGAGACAATATTGTTATGAAATTACAGCTTATTAGGCGGAAAATGGCTTCCGGTGGCTTTTATGTTGATGTATGTGAAAACATTGAAGGATTTTGCATAACGAGGGTATATTTATTCCATGGATATTATTGACGGAGGAGACAGTACTGAACGGTAATAAAAATTGTAGTTATTATAATGTGCTTAAAGGAATTGCCAGTTGAAGGGCCTTTCTGCTTTGATGTGAGCATTGTTACCACAATAGCATAGTAATAAAGCTTTCATTTTTCATGCTTTTTATGTCATGGTAATAGTGTTATTATATGTGACTGGTGTTTAGTGTACGGTAATAGGTTTTGGTAGCATTATCCATTTATGTGGTTTTCTATAGGGGGTGGTTCATGCAACCTAATATTTTTGGCCCATGAAAACGGTCTGTTTGAGTATATAAGCTGAATCATTGTCAGTGAAGTTTTAATGCTTACATTCATCATAAATATATGCATACGCACACACTCATACACACATATATGTAAATTTATATATGTGTATGTATATATATATATATATATATATATATATATATATATATATATATATATATATATATATATATATATATGTATATATATATATATATATATATATATATATATATATATATATATATATATATATATATATATTTACTTAGCTAGTATATCAACCTAATCACAAAGTATATCTAATGTATTTAAAACTCATAAAAATGCATAGATTATAGCCTACTTTACTATGAAAAAGTTTCAATTTACTTAAAATTCATTTCACTCTCAGTTTGTGTAGATCAATTTTCACTTTGAAATAAAATGCCCTTATATTTCATAAATTACTTCTCATTTCGAAAAATAATCTATTAGATAGCGTAGATTTTATTTCATTTTAAGAAACTCTGATTAAACTATATTTCATTATGAAATAAATAAATGGCTATTTGCCAAACCATCTTATATAGGGTCTTTGACACTTGTGAAGGCCAACGAGATATTCCTGTGAAAATTCGTAAAAGGGTTAAAAAGAATATAAATCGCGTGAGGTCTTATCATAAAAGTGATAAGAACGAAAATAGGATCCTGCCATTAATTAATGTAACACGCATAATTCAATATCCTTGATAATTCGCGATCCCATTTCTCCCCATTACGATCCCTAATCTCCCAACTGATATCCCCATTACAAGGTCCTTGGAATGGGAGCCCCTCCGCGGTCCTGATAAGTCATATCTCGCAACGGCCCCATTATCTGATTTAATATCTCGCATCGCGAGCTCCATCTGTTATGGAGATCGAGCTACGATAAAGAGAAACTGTCCTGGAAATACTTGTTTTTCTATTGTAATTATCCTTTTTCTGGATCGCGTCATATCACTCGCTTGTTTTCAGAATAAGTTTTTTTTTTTTTTTTTTTTTGGGGGGGGGGTTCAATATCTGTACAACTGAACTGGGATTCTTGTTCAAGGTCAATGTATATACTACTTAACAGTGTTTACCCTAAGTTCTTTAATGTTTTGATTATTATTTATCAAAGATGCCTTCTGGTTGTTAATCTTTTTAATAATTCCTCTTTCTTTCCGGAGTTTCCGAGTACTCAGATTTATTTAGGATACCAACTATAGTTTTTAGCACCATGTCTGGCATGAACTCAAGAAATCAATCACTTTCCAAAACAGGTATCAGTCATCCCTCAGTGAGCCTTATAAAGAATTTATTCACAAGATTTGTGACATCATACAGGAGATATGTTGCAATTGGTGTTTCAAGTTGGATTCAAATTATTAGTTAGTGTAAAATTTTCTTTAGA
>NC_090762.1:33417847-33425805 GCF_036898095.1 Palaemon carinicauda
ATCAACTGGGTAATAAACGTTCATAATCTCTAATATTAATAACAAGAAATAAGGTAGATTGTGAATATGCCACATGCCCATAAGTTGTAAATTTATCATATAGATTAGATGAAATTATTTGATACAAATAACAGTAGAAGATGAGACACAGGTTTTCACGATCAGCAACTTCAGAGTTTTGTGTAACGTATTTCACTAAACAGATGAAATTGTGTCTTTGTTCATGTCATAACGATAAACATAACAATAACAAACTATGTAACATCACTTTCGTAACAAAACACGTTTTCCTTGAAACAATAAAAGTGAGAATTTTAGATATAACAGTTTTGGTGTAATTGCATACCTTATATTTCTAATGACTTCATTCGATGATATGTTTAAAACATGATGACGAGGAAAAATTCTTGTTAAAAGAATAATAATAAAAAAAAAAAAAGATGGCATGCAAATACTATAGTAACGTTGAAAAAAAAATTATATTTTTTAGATGATTATAGATTTCAAAGTTCTAAAAGCCTCTTTGTTTCGTCATTCACTTACGTGAAATGCGGGATTTCACTCAAACGCTCTTTCGAAGTCGAGGAACTTTAGACCACACATTGATACATTCCTTGAACCACTGAATTTCTTCACCTGGTAGACCCTGACGACTTCAGAAGCTCTTGCAGAGCTGCTATATAAGTCTGCGCCATCTGCAACGTCTCGAATTTGGAGAGCTTCCTGTCGCTGCCCAAGCAAGGAATGACCTCCCGCAGTCGATCGAAGGCGTCGTTTAACCCGTGCATGCGTCTCCTTTCCCGGGCATTGGCTGCCACCCTTCTGGTTTTGACAACCTCTTTACCCGGTGGCCGGTGACGTCTTCTCCTCTGTGGCCTGACGCAGGTTCTGTGCGGCCCCACTTTCTCTCTCTCCGTCAGGGTATGCAGCGCCGTGTCGGGCATGAGGTCCAGCTTAATTTCCTTCGGTTCCGCCATCGCGTTGGCGGTTTTGTTGATGGTAGGACTGAAATCATAATTTTGACTGAAATGCGGCTGATACGCCGCCGCGTTCGTGTAAGGTACGGGTGGTCCGGCTGCCCCCGGATGGTAGTTCGGGTACTGGGGGACATCGTAAACACAAGGGGAGTCAAGCAAGGTCAGCTCGTACCCCTCGCTCTCACCTGGTACGACAGACCCCCCATTCACAGGAATGATTGCCCCAGGTCTGGCGCTTGCGTGATGGTGGGCCTCGTCGAAATTGGGTTTCGTCGCCCGGTAATCCACGCCGGGATAGGCCACATCCTCGAGGTAAAAGTAATCGTCCATTGTTGACATTCACATCACAAACAACACGAAAGGTATTTCGTCCAACCCCAAATCGAGTCACTATTCGCCACAGAATACATTAAATATCGACGGAGCTCTGAGCAGCACAGAGTTCGTTGGCAGCGAAGAAGCCATCAAGACGGTTTTCCAGTCTCGAGTCATATCGCTCTAAAGCTTCGTTTACTCAGGTTAGCATCCTTCACCGAAGTGTATATTCTATTAATTGAAGGAACTAGAGGTCCTGCGATACTCTTATCAGTAATCGGCCGCTTCGGGGAGGCACTTTCGATTTCAATCACCGTCGAAGTCTGTAGTTCCTTGTCGGTACAGCGAGAGATTGGCGACAGAACCGTGAGTGGACCGTACATAACTCACGCAAGTAATTTTTCGCTCTTCTTCGCTCCGTCTCAGAATGATTGAGACACCCTACCCGTGAGTCCCCCTTGCTTGTTTCGAGTCTTTTTTTTCTGCAGACGCGATATCACATATAAATACCTGATGGTATCTTCCTAACAGAAGTCAGTCTGCATAACACTAGCGCTATAATCTTCCAAATCTTAATTCATTCAGCCCTGAAGTACGTGGAAGACGTCGGACGCATGCGCAGAGTCACACAGTACCATATGGTCTGGTCACGTGACTTTGCTGGCCAATCATAGCATAGCAGAGTGCATAACGGTATAGAATCTTGCAAATACCACTTCTAGCCTAACATGTGTTCACAATTTGTTTAACAAAATGATCGTAGAAGAACGGTCTCTATCCTTACCAGAAGTAACCGTTCACCAGGTTGTCGATCATTCATTCAAAGTTTGCCCTGACCTCATATCAAGACGTATCGACTCGATGCCTCGGATTGATGGTTTGATTGCTGTTTTGAAAGAAGTAAATAACACTCAGTTTGAAAATATAGCCATCCCATTACGTGGAATAGTTCCGCATGCAATCTGTATTTACCGCCTCAAGCTTTCATGATTAGGTTATGTAACAATGTACTGGTAGTTATTTCAGAATGTTTTATTGTTAATTTGTTCTCTTCATTTACTTATTTCCTTATTTCCTTTCCTCACTGGGCTATTTTTCCCTGTTGGAGCCCCTGGGCTTATAGCATCTTGCTTTTCCAACTAGGGTTGTAGCTTGGATAGTAATAATAATAATAATAATAATAATAATAGTGTATATGGATTTATTGTATAGTGACGGTTTATTAGGTTAGGTTGTATATTAGAGTTTTTTATCGTTAAAGATTGAGTGAGTTTATTAAATAACATTGTTAGAAGCCGGACCGAAATTCCGTTGCCTTGGTAAACTTCAGCCTTGACATAATAGTTAATTTCTTTCAAATTTTATGCCAAAGCACACTCTATTCGATATACTTAAAATTATGCAGATTCATTTTATAATATATAGTTCTTCTTTATTTTGTTTGTTATTCTCTATTTTTTTTTTTTTTTTGTAATCTATTATAGTTTCTTTTATTTTTCTACTCAGTTTTCTCTTTTAGAGCCCTTGGTTATGTTGCCATTTGTATTTCAAAATTAATGTAAATACGGAAGGGTTTATAATAATGACAATGAGGATAAGAATAAATATTTGAGAGTATTATGTAAATTTGCGGACAGGTCGCTTAATGCAGGCTAATTCCACCCTATTGAGAAACTACGCTTTAAAAGTTGCATATCATATCTCGAAACCTCTTAAAATGGTCTTACACGGCCAACTATTCATAAATTGATTTTTAATTAAAAATTTCATGAAGCTCGTAAGATTTCTAAGTCTAGCAGAGCTTGTTACTAGATCACGAAACACCCCCCCCCCCCCCCTTTCCAATTTTGGTGATCCGAGTTAGGTTAAGAGTATGATAACCTAGGCTAAGCCATATCGCATTGATATCATCATAACTAAACCACAAAGAGTTCTCTTGTTTGAGGGTACACTCGGGCACACTATTCTGTTGTATGTCTTTTCCTCTTTTTATATATATATATATATATATATATATATATATATATATATATATATATATATATATATATATATATATATATATATATATATATATACATATATATATATATATATATATATATATATATATATATATATATATATATATGTATATGTGTATATATATATATATATATATATATATATATATATATATATATATATATATATATATATATATATATATAAAAGATCTATTTTGATGTTGTTACTGTTCGAAAAATAATTTAGTTGTTCATTACTTCTCTTGAAGCTTGTTTATTTCTTTATTTCTTTTCCTCACTGGGCAGTTTTTCCCTGTTGGAGCCCTTGGGCCTACAACATTGTGCTTTTCCAACTAGGGTGTAGCTTGGCTAGTGATAATAATATAAAACAAGACTAAAAATTTCCGTTTTCTATGCATCCGATCGGCACCTTTCCGCTAAACTATTGTAACTTATGTGTATATACTGTATATGCAAATATGTGATTAATACAACTGGAATTAAAGGGGGGAGAACAACTTTAGCCTCTAAGTGGTTTGTACTCACACCCAAGGTGCTCATAAGCTACAAGTACACACCAATAAGAGAAGACGCTGTGGTCAGTAACTTTATTTATTCCTTCCGCTATCGACCTCATTATGCATACTTTCATAGAAAGTTCTCTCTCGTGTTACAAAAGTTAATATTTAGAATGAATTCTTTATCAAACATATTTGCGAACAAATGTAAACTAGGGGTGAAACAATGTAACATTTTACTGAAGAAAAACTGGTACATAAACAGTGAATTGGAATGTCGTTATCTAAACAAGTGTTTTTTAATAATGGTTTGTTTACTTGTAAATTAGATGACAGAACTAATTTTTCAAATCTCTGAGAACAATTACAACGGGAATCATATCTGGGTATTTGAATAATTTGTAAAAAAAGTTTCCCTACAAACTGCTTATAATTATGCACCCATGTTGTCCTGCCAATAAATATTATTAAACTATCATTAAAGTCCAATGAGGATATCTTACTGGTGGTAAGTAATCTGTTTGATAATCCTCATCAAACAGGAGGATTAACATTGACGGTAGATAACATACTTTGTGGTAGATACCATACTATAGTAGAAATTCGACGGTAGATAGCATACTATAGTAGAAATTCGACGGTAGATAGCATACTATAATAGAAATTCGACGATAGATAGCATACTATAATAGCACCGACTACCGGGTGGGTGAAAGGGTTCACGAGAACGAAAAAAAGTTTTGGAGAAAACAAGCAGAAACGATCTGTTTTGGTTAAGAACAAAAGTCACAAGGAAAAATACAGTTCATTATGACCAAATCAAGATTTCAGAGGAAAGAAATGCACTGTTGTTAAAATACCATATATGATTGAAGTCAGATTGCTATCAACATTAATGCATGAATTTTAAACGTTTACAAATTAATTTATATATGTCACTATTATGCAAATTTTACAAAGGAGATGTACCTTTTTGTCTGACACAAATTTGAAGGAAAAGCAGAAATAATAAAGTAAATAGCTAGCGGTAATAATCTAACATATTTACGTACAAAAAGTGCAATGATTCAAGGATGGTTATTTAGAGCATTATTATTAGCAATTGATTTCTATCTTGCTTTAATCATCAAAGTTGAAACAAAATCCTACGAGAACCAGTGACTTTAAAGGCGCTAGAAAAAATAGATAATTTTATGCTATCAGAATCGCGTGAAATTTCTCTTGAACTTATGTCAATAAGAGACTTTTATTCTTCAGTGGTCTAAGAACTCTCATAGTATCTCTGCTTGGACGTCGAGATATTTATGTTTCTCTTGATATATTCTGTGGACATACCAAACCTTATTTATTCATTGTAAACTGTATGACTTCCTGCTATTTTCGATGCATATTGAAAATTACTCAGTTTTAAAAAAAGATTATATTCATTATTAATATGAACAAGATTAATATTAATACTATTACTGAAGTTCATGTAATAATCAAAACTAATGTGAAATAATTTACTTATCTTCTCACTTTGCCAACTAAATAAAAAAACGCCTCAGGGGCGTGGAAGGACATTCTTGTGGGAGTCACTACATAGGCGTAAAGGAAAAATATGAAAATTATCTATGAAATTTTCAGCTAAAAAAAAAATTAATTAATTGAATACCATTTATTTTAGCGATGCAATATAAACAAAGAAGGGTGTCATACATATCATTTACACTATAGAAAAACTATTCCGCTGATAAGTAAAGATAAGTAAAACCGAAATGCTATATACTTTTATCATATTTTTAAACTTTAATCATTTTCCAGAGTACATTTTACCGACAGGGCTTCAAGAATTAACATTTGGTCATTTCCCATATATGGAAACACCAGAGGGAGTGGTCGATCAGGAATGTATCATCCCGAATCCTACATATATTTACACTTTTTTTAGGGAATTAAATCTCAATCATTCAATTTATCTCATTAATAACCATCGGAGCGGTGAATTCTTACCATCGTCAGTTTGAAGACTTCATTTGCATCAACGATACATCATCGATAGTTTATGGTTTTCTTGATTAGGTACGGTCATAAATTAGATGGAATTTTTTCTCAAATATCCATATTTTTATGACGTTTTCGACTGGATTAATAATGCGTTTATATTTTTTTCTGCATATTCAGCATTATTCAGGTTCTTTTTTTATTACCCCTTCCCCGCGAGAAGTGGGCGAGGAGTAATTTTTTTTTTTTTTTTTTTTTTTTTTTTTTTTTTTTGTCGGTTTCTTTATATATGTGTTTGTCTGTATGTTTGTTACCTTGTCCCCATCGGAAGATAGGCGAGGGGTATTGTTTGTGTAAGTTAGCCGTTAGGAGGTGACTGAGAGACGAGTCGAATGCAACTAACTTTATTTAGACGGAACTTGAGTATATATAAAACCTGTTCCATTCAAGAACGGCTCAAAAATTCAAACACAGTGATGCAGGAGCATACAAGCATGAATACGTTATCAATGCGAGGGGAGAGCGAACGAAAATATACAAAAAACAGAAATACCGTTACAGTGTACGAGCGTCTGTGATACACGTGCGGTACATGTTTTTGGTAGATTTCAGTCTGTTTCTGAGTTTGTTTGCAACTTTACGGAAAAGCTACCCGACCGATTTACTTGAAATTTTCAGGAAAGGTGCACTATGAAATGCAATAGACCGCATCAAAATTTAGACCTCATAAGGTAAAGGTCAATGTCACAGTGACCTAAAAGGTCAGAATGATATTTTATACTATAACTCCTTCAAATATTATGACATTTACTTGAAACCAAGACTAAAATCGTCATTATCCCCTCCCCCATAGAGAGGTGGCCGAAAGTTTTTTATTTTTTTTTTTTTTTCCGAAAATTTACGGTAAAAATACTAGACTGATTTACTCGAAATTTAATGATTATAAATGGCTTCTGTATCATGATTATAATGTGATATATATCCCAATTGTGAACAGAAGAGGAATGGAGATGGTCCCTTCGAAAGGCTAATAAACTTCTATTTTTCATACATTGTTGGTTATTTTATTTATCAAATATACACGGAAAATTGTGTATTTTAATGCATATATATAGTAGTTATTCTAAATAGAAATGACAAGGGAAATATTTCTTGTATTGTTACGGTTCACACGTTTCGAGATTGGGTAAAATCTATACTGGAAAACTATGAAAGACACAATATAGTTAAATATTTATATATCATACGATGAGCTTTACTAAACTATTAAGTCATTTTAAACGTATTGATGAAAATGTTAAATGTTTGGGGAAAGATATGCGTTAAAAAATCTATTAAAGGAAGTAAAAAATGAAAAAAAAAAAATAAGAGAATATCAATAATTATATTTGGCCCAAAGTTTTCTGGATGCCAGCTAATTAATTATCAGTCATCCCTGTCTTAGCCTGAGTAACTATTATTTTTTTAAATAAGGTATTTATTATCAATGTGATCATTATAGTGTACATAATTCAAGGAAATTATTCGTAATACATATTTGTTATATAAATATGTTGCAGAAGCTTTCTCTCGTTTCAACAAGACCCAGTTGAAGTAACTACTTATTTTTCTGTGAATAAGATTTTCTTTTATCTCATATATGTGTATAAATATATATATATATATATATATATATATATATATATATATATATAATATATATATATATATATATATATATATATATATATATATATATATATATATATATATATATATATATATGGTACTAGGGCATCTTACTTAATGTTTATAATGAATAGATAATATCTTATTGGCGTCCAAAAATCGAAGACAGCTTTTCTTCGAACAAACTTAGTTCCAGAATGTCATTCACTTACATTATACTGTAAATAACTACAAACATAAACATTTTCTTATATTTCTAATGATAAGTATCAAGAACATAACTATAACCTTTCGAACAGTCTTTAAATTCGCTTCTTCGATGCGTTCAGTTATTCATCGAAAAGTTTTTGTTTTATGTTTTCAGTTTTGCTTTCGACAAAGAAATGGCTAATTTCCACTTGTTTCATTTCTTCTTCCAGTATCTATAATCCTCTTGGTGGCCACTATTCATTTTCTGTCGCTTCAATCGGGGTTAATCAACGCATTATTAT